>NC_059275.1:13954533-13964533 GCF_017591435.1 Portunus trituberculatus
TGGCATTTTTTTTATTTTAATGAAATGTTTTTTATAGTTTTTATTTAGTTTTAGTTTTAGTTTTCTAAGTGTACACATTTTGTGTGAATAAAGACTACTGAACTGAACTGAACTGAACTGAACTAACGCCGCTCACTGAGGCACATCAACGCCTCCAAAGTTAGTCACGCGCCCTGTGAACCCAGTGACACCCTGGTACTGCAGACGCTTGGCACTGCAAACCCTGGGTCAGAGATGAGTGACGTGTCTCTCTCCACCAGGTGGCGGGAGGCAGCTGGTGCCAGACGAAGCTCCTCGACCCTGAGCCGCGCTTCTGCCGCACCCAGGTGAGACCCGAGGCCCGACGGTGCACTGGTACACACAGGGCTGCCACTCAGCTGCCCCTCACACAACACTCTGCCCCTGCTCCTGTCAACGAGGCACACACACACACACACACACACACACACACACACGCACACAGATCGGTCTATGAGGTCTGAGCTCGCACCGTAATGGGAAAGACTGGCTGGGTGACCAGCAGAAGACCGAGGTGAATCAGGTGAATCACACACACCACGTAGTGTAGTGGTTAGCACGCTCGATTCACAATCGAGAGGCCCGGGTTCGAGTCCCGGCGGGCGAGGCAAATGGGCAAGCCTCTTACTGTGTGGCCCCTGTTCACCCAGCAGTAAACAGGTACGGGATGTAACTCGAGGGGTTGTGGCCTCGATTTCCCGGTGTGTGGAGTGTGTTGTGGTTTCAGTCCTACCCGAAGATCGGTCTATGAGCTCTGAGCTCGCACCGTAATGGGAAAGGCTGGCTGGGTGACAAGCAGACGACCGAGGTGAATTACACACACACACACACACACACACACACACACACACACACACACACCACAGTGCACCATACCACTGCTGCCTTTCACAACACTCCATTTCTGTCACACAATCAACACATCCCGCCAACTTTTAGCCAGGCTCACTCCTCCTCACCCACTGCCTTTCCTCCTCAGGACAACGCCAGCGCTATCTTGTCCCCGGGGCGCCGCAACGAGTACCCGGCCGGTGGGGTGAGTGTGCCTGCTGGAATATTTCACTGCTTCTGCAGACACTTGCCCACACCCCACACACCTGACCATCTCGTGACTTCACCTTTCACCTGCAGGTGCTAATGGTGCTGGCTAAGGTGCCCGCTGGACTCTTCGGTACCCTCCAGGTCTTCCTGTGTCCTGACGGTGAATCGGAGGTGGAGTGTGAGGACAGGTGAGGCTGAGACCCGTTGGCGGAGCGCAGGATGGTGGTGGGTGGCGGGGAGAGGGGATAGGGATGGCGCAGGTTGTGAACTCTTTGTGTCCACACAGGGTGCCGCTACAGCTAGCTGACGGCTCCGGCAACAGCTACAGCCTGCAGAAGGTTCCTCGCACTGACAACTATGAGATCCCGGTCATTCTGCCCGACAACATCACCTGCCAGGTCTGCACTCTGCAGGTGAGTCCACCAAATGTGTTCCCTAAGTCACGCCCCGCCCACTACACTCACTGCCACTGACTGACTCACCTGTGACTCGCCAGCTGCGTGTGCTGACCCGCGACTGTGCCGACGAGGAGGGCGTGGAGGGCGAGGAGGCGCCGTGCACGGCGGAGGTGGTCACCTTCTGCTCGGACATCACCGTCAGGGACATCAAGTAAGACTTGGCCTTTGTTGAAAGAAATCTGAAGGTGTTAAAACTGATGAAAGAACCTTGTGACGTCTTACTCCTGATGCCTGTACTAACACACACCACACTCACACACCTACACCTACACCTACACCTACACCTACACCTACACCTACACTTACACTTACACTTACACTTACACTTACACTTTACACTTACTTACACTTTACACTTACTTACACTTACACTTACACCTACACCTACACCTACACCTACACCTACACCTACACACACACACACACACACACACACTTTAACAGGGAGCAAGAGAAGAGGATTTTTGCATTTCTTGGGTCTCTTCTTGGAAAATTCATCGGTAAGTAGAAGTACTCGACGCCGCTGTGTGGACCCCTTCATGGCTTCCTGAGAGGTCTTAAAGAACCTGGCACTGCCTGCCTACATTCAACACACTTCCGGTGCTGTTGTGCCACGTTTGACGGAAGAAAGTACAAAAGAGAGAGAAGAGGATAAATCCACATGAAAAACTTGATCCCCTGAGTGATCAACATCCTTTGGCAGATTCATGTATGAAATCATGTAAAAACATGCTTAATAAAATCAATCAATTGTCATTCATTTATGTTTCCTTTGGTTCCGATAATGGAAGAAGACATAACCAAGTGATACTCCTAAATAAGCATAAACATACCTCAGTTTCTCATACACAACACGCAGATCAGAGGGTCGGCTCAACACTTACCTGACAAACAAGGTGAATCTTGCTAGCTTTTAAGTCATAACAAAAGGTGCTTATGCGAGTACATAAAAGCACACAAGCACACACACACACACACACACACACACACACACACTGTTTATAATACAATTTCATTTATTGTAGTCTCATTTATTTATTTATCTATACGATGGATCCAACACCACCACTGACACCCACAACAACAGCAACAACAACAACAATAAGAACTAATTTTACTACTACTACTAATACTTATCATTATTATTTTTTTTACGTTAATGCCTATAGTGCCTGTAAGCACACTTAAAGAGTGTATGGGAAGCGCTATTCAGTTTCCGCCCATTAGTGGCGTAGGCAATTTTATTTATAGTGGTACCCATATTAGGGCCCATATCACCGCCCATGCTCATCTTTGGTGTAACCACCTAGAACCTGGGTATCATGGTGACATGTAGGTAACTTTAAACCACTCGATAAATGGCAAAGTGTTTTAAGGCTGTATGTGATGGGATTCGAACCTACGCGTGGACGTCTGCCCGATCCCACGCTCACCACCTTACCTACTATGCCACTACTACTCCTACTACTCCTACTAATGTTGTTGCTACTATTATAATAATAATAATAATAATGATAATAATAATAATTATTATTATTATTATTATTATTATTATTATTATCATCATTATTATCATTATATTATCCTTACCATTATCATTGAAATTATTATTGTTGTTATTATTAGTATTATTATTATCATTATTAATATTTTTATCATTATTGTTATTATCATTATCACTGTTATTATCAAAATTATTATTATTATTATTATTATTATTGTTATTATTATTATTGTCATTGCTATTATTATTGTTATTATTATTATTATTATTATTATTATTATTATTATTATCATTATTATTATTATTATTATTATCATTGCTATTATTATTATTATCATTGCTATTATTATTATTATTATTATTATCATTATTATTATTATTATTATAATTATTATAATTATTATTTACATTATCATCATACTTATTAGCATTATCGATATTACTATTTCTACTATTACTACCGCTACTATTACTGCTCTCACGAGCACTACCATTAATACTACTTCTGTAACTAAGAGTACTACAGTGTGAGGAAACTATTTGTTCCCACTATTGGGCATCACAGATTCAGTCTCTCCAGAGGCGTGGCAAGGAGCAGCTTGTCCCAACGCTCTCAAAATTGACAACAGTAGAAAGCGGCGGAGATGAGAGACACATCATCGGTGAGAAGGGGCTGGGGCGGCACCACGTGCGTCGCCAACCCGCAGATGGCACTCTCTGGGCCACGCACGAACAAGCGGCGCCAGACACAGGTGGACGTGAGACGAAGAGAATCACATCAGAAGCCGAGTGAAAATGTAACGTGAATGAATCAAGAAGTATTTATTCTTATAATTCCTATTTGCTTTAGTTCTCTTCCTCTTCCTATTTTTCTATTAATTTTATCATTCCTTTCTCCCCCCGCCCCCTCTCTCTCTCTCTCTCTCTCTCTCTCTCTCTCTCTCTCTCTCTCTCTCTCTCTCTCTCTCTCTCTCTCTCTCTCTCTCTCGCTCTCTCGTAGAACATATTTTAAATTACCAAATGTAAATGAGTGAATAAATAAACAAGCAATTAAATATGTAGACAAATAAGTAGATAAATGAATAAACTAATACAAACACGCAGACATAAATAAATAAATACATGTACATAAAGTAAAGCTGAAAAGTTAAAAATCACAAATGAGCGGCAGAACGAAAGGAAAGCACAGCTCGAGACTTTTCATCACTCGCGACAGACAAGTTCTTTAAGCCCTTCAGTACTGGGACACATTTTTACCTTGAGATTTGTGTACAATTAGATCATTTTGTTGACATTAGCATGGGTCTATGGAGATCAGAAGATTAATGGCCACACTCTTCACTATTCTTATCCCCAATTAACTTTCTGAAGGTGAATAAAATCGCCAAATAATAAGCTGAATGAATATGGAAATACGTCCTGGTACTGAAAGGGTTAAGCTCTGACGAGTCAACTAGAAGACCATTTGACCGACTTATTCCTCTAATCCTTACTCACATGCATGCCAAAAATTCATTATCGTTTTCTAATCCACTCAAGACAAAACAAAACACTAACAAGACACTAAATAAACAGAGGAGGATGCTTACTTTCGGGACACAGATGCCATTCACCCCACTGCCCCCTCTTGGTGCCATCCCCAATCATTATCTCTTCATCTTGACACTGCATTGCCAGATTATTCGCACCAGACTTGTCACCCCTCGGCGCCTCCCACGGCTGCTCCACCCTCATCTTTACTCCCTTCAGAAACCCTTCCGAGCACATGAAGATATCTGAAGTATGAGCGGGAGGAGGGTTGAAAATACCACAAATAAGAATGCCTAAGAAAAATAGAGAGGAACAAATAGTGTATAGGGTAGGGAGGAAGAATAGAAAATGGGATGCATTGAAAAGAAAACAAAAACAAAAACAGATGATTGTGGAATTAGAGTGAAAGTAGAAGAAAAGGGAGGCAAAGAGAAGAAAATAAGAACGTATGGAATGAAAAGAGAAAGAAAACCAAACAGGAGAGTAAAGATAAAGTGTTAGAGAAATATTGAATAAGAAAAGTAAAAAAAATGGACACAAAAATGAGAGAGAGAGAGAGAGAGAGAGAGAGAGAGAGAGAGAGAGAGAGAGAGAGAGAGAGAGAGAGAGAGAGAGAGAGAGAGAGAGAGAGAGAGAGAGAGAGAGAGAGAGAGAGAGGAACGAATGGAATGAAGAGGAAGAACACCAAACAAAAAAAAAATAAAGCGTGATAGAGAAAAATTAAAAAGAAAGGAAAAAAATGGATACAAAATGAGAGAGAGAGAGAGAGAGAGAGAGAGAGAGAGAGAGAGAGAGAGAGAGAGAGAGAAATGCACCCACCTCCCCATAATCCCCATCTGCCTACTCTGGAAGTGACAGACGGCTTGAGTTTCCCCGTGTTCTTGTCCTGACAGTAGAGCGAGATGCCGTTGAGTCCTGTGAAGTCCCCAAGCAGCATGATCGGTTCAGTCTGATGAGGAAGGACTGCTGAAGGAGGTATTGAGTAGACAACGAGGGAAACGCTGAACGTTGAAGCGTTATGGACACAATGTATACGATTGGCTACAGTGAGGAGATGAAGAAAGTACAGTAGGATGCGCTGACGGAGACCATGAAGGAGGCACAGATGTTGAAGGACGTTAGGAATATAGTGAAATAGGTCTTGCGCGATGTAGTGATGAAATTTCTTGCTCCAGGAACGCTGAAGAACTACTACAGAAGGTAGTGAAGGAAGGAGACCATGGTGGCGGCACAGAAGGTGGAAAGTATTAATGGTATGTTATAGTCGTAGTAGTAGTAGTAGTAGTAGTAGTAGTAGTAGTAGTAGCAGTAGCAGTAGTAAGAGTGACAGTTGATGAAATAACAAACACCGACAATTTTATAAAGAAAGATATAAATGAAGACATAAACACATCCTTTAACCTTTTTTTTTTCACTTCCTCTCACTCTCCCTCTCACCCTTCCTTCCTTTCTGTCTTGCCTTCGTCCTTCCATTCTTTCCATTCTTCTCACTTGCCTCACCTTCAATCGAAATGCAAAGGCGAAGCTTCCTTGCGGACAGTACGCCCTGGGTCCCCACTCCACCTTGCTGTAGTTCCCCTCCATGGTGCCTGGGATCAGCTCACCCACCACGCCTGCCAACGAGGAAGGTATTAACTCCCTCTCTAACCTGCACTTCAAAAACACATGACTAATGCTCACTATTTACCATTTAGGTTCAGTAAATTTAACCCCTTAATTACTGGGATGCATTTTTACCTTAAGTTTTGAGTATGAGTAAATTATCTTATTTACATAAGGAAGGGTCTAGGGAGGTCAGAAGATTAATAGCCAATCTTCACTATTTTAAACCCCACATAAGTTTCTGAAGCCGAATGAAATCACCAAATAGTAAACAAATTGAATATGAAAACGCGCCATGGTACTGAAAGGGTTAATGTTGTTAAAATGACTCAAATATCATATCCATCTACGTATCAACTCTACACAACCTTCACGATAACTATTCACTATTCTTCAATGGTATTCAACTGTCCTCTTCTTCACTGAACATTCTCGGTTTGTCTTTTACTTGCATTATTAATTGGAAACTACCTCTTGCTAAAACACATTTGATGATGTAAGTCACTCTACCTTCATCCAGTGGCTCAATATCATATAAACAGTCACTACTATCCAAACACTACTGCGACCATCATGCTTTCAGCTGTTTCATTATCTGGATATTTTATTTTATCCTTTTCTTCTCTAGTTGCGTTTTGCCGCGTGTTGTCTTGTGGTAAGGTGATCTAGGTGTGTGTTTTACGTAAGCGTGTTGACCTACTGACTTGCAGCTTTCTTTTTGTTTTTAAGTTATGTTTGCTTGCTATTACGACCAGTAATTATACGCAGACCTGATCCTGACCCACACAGATCAATTTGCCGTAACAGGGATAAGTTTGGAAATTCCCTCACATGTTTTTCAGACTTTCCAGCAACATTTATCGCCAAAGTTATGATGCGTGTAAAAATTCAAGGTAATGATAAGTGATCGTAAAGAAAAGAAAATTCCTGCAGGTGAGTTACGATGCTTGGGATGAAAAATGCAACTTTGTCTCCCTTTTTATAGATTCTGAGAGCAACTTGTGCAAATGTTCAGCGGTTGACATGAAAAAAGAGAAGCATTTGCATTTACCGATGAAAATCTTTTAGTGATCATGAAATGCAGACGATTTGATTCAACCCAAACTGGTTCAACAGGGGCTGGTGGTGATTATGATTAATACTGCTGCTGTTGCTACTGCTATTTTTACTACTTATACTACAACTGCTGCTTCTGCTGCTGCTACTACTACTACTACTACTACTACTACTACTAACTCCAGAAAGTTCACTTTCACCACCACCACCACCACTACTATCACCAACATTGCCACATCTTTCTTACCTTCATCATTCAGCTGGTTATCATCCCCCTGAAAATTAAAAGAAAAAGATTTCAGTACCAATCCAACATAAGACAGGTGAGGGACTACAATTCACATACTATTAAGTTGTTGAGGGCCAATCAATCTCACCTGGCGTGCTGTAGTGGGCGGGGTAAGCAGCACACACATCATCACCAATGCTAACTTCATCTGTCTTACTCCTCCCATTGTCTCAGACACTGACTCGGACCTTTTATAGAGGAAGGAAACATCTTACTGCAGAACATGTCAAATTAACTGAAAACACACACAAAAAAAAAAAAAAAAACAGGACAAGTAGATGACACTCATTCCTTGGTCTATAGTTACTGAAATATTTTGAAGCTTAAAAGTATTGGAAATGATGACGAGGAAAATGTGAAGCCCTCAAGAGACAAGAAGCATCCAGGAAGCAGTACCATTACTAATCAGGGAAAACTTAAAATGAAAAACATCGATACTAAACGATTCAATAAAACGTGAACAAGTTACAGATTTAACCTGTAACGCTTAGCAAAGTACGCAATGTTAGCAAATGTACCAGTAAAGTAAGAAAATATAGAAATATTGTAATCGTATGAGTGAATATTTCTCATGCTAAGTTAACCGTCGTAAGAAAAATGAATAAATAAATGAACAAACGATAACAAAACAACGATTTGTTTTTCACCCACAATATGTGTCTGAGGAATTTATATAGCATTCCGAGAATTCCACTGCACATTCTCTACCATTACACGTTCTCGCTGCCAATGACTCACCACTTCAATTCACTCCTATCTCTGTGCACAAGTTGAATTGGAAACAAAGTCAGGCTGTAGAAAAACAAGGGTAGTTTTGAAAGTCTGAGTAACACAAAGAAAGAACAAATATTAGTAGCATGCATGTTTTTCCTTATGATTGTAATACGGTACACTTATCCAAGAGACGTAAGGCAGTAAAGACCAAGACGGCTGCTTTTACATAAATAATACAAGGGAATAACAAACATCTATAGCAAAACTGTTGACCATAACGAGGCTGCTTGTGATAAGACACACTAACCTAAAGAAAGAGATGTAAAACAGCAGAGACGAGGGAAGGGAAGGAGAAAAGCAACACGTACCCTTTGAACATGAAGCAAAGCACAGCAACACACAGCAAAACAACCTAAGGAATGGAAACACCAACCTAGACATGAGCGAGGCGGAGAGGCGAAAAGCGACAGTGCGGGAAAGATCAGAGACTTACCACCTCCTCTTCCCTCCTCTGTGATCCCCAAGTGACTCAGTTCCTCTCGCCCATCGACCATCAATCCCTTCTCTATAAAAACCAACGTAACCTCAACTCCTTTCACTCACAGATACGGGTGTGAGCGAAGAGACGAAATACGTATAAACTGAATCGATCTACAGTAGAATGTTTAGAAGTGAGAGTACGACACAAGTGTATGCGTGGCCACTTGTTTTAAATGAGCGTTGAGGGTGAAGAGCACATATGTGGAGAGACCGTAAATTGATCTCGTGAAGTTAAAATAGATCAGAGAAATAACTGACAACCACTTCTTAACAGTAGGTGTCTTTAATGAAGGCTTGAAATTCTGACACCTATGCAAGGAGAAGTAGAGAAGGAGAAGGAAGAGGAAAAGGAAGCAGAGAAAAAGGAGGAGATGAAAAAAAAAAAAACCGGACAAGAAACGGAGAAAAAAGAAACGCAGAAAGCGAAACTGAAAAATATATATCATGAAAATACACACACACACACACACACACACACACACACACACACACACACACACACACACACACACACACACACACACACACACACACACACACACAGCTGAAGGAGAGGGAGGGAGAGAGGAACGTGAGCGTGAGAGAGGCGTAAGGACCAATTTCTGGGGATATTGCTTCATTACCTAGAGAAGGTGTGAAGAGGAAAGCAAGAAGGGAGGATCTAAGGGAGGAGAGAGAGGGAGATAAGGGGTGAGAGAGGAAAATGAGTAAAGGAGGAGGGAGAAGGAGGTACAAGCTGGTATAGCAGTAGTAGTAGTAGTAGTAATAGTAGTAGTAGTGAAAATAGGGGTGGTGGTGGTGGCAGTAGTGGTGGATGATAATAATAGCTTTTAGTTCAAGGTCTTATCGTGTCTTATCATCACAGTGAGGCCCCGCATGTACACGTGCAAGGAAGTGACGTCACACTCTTCAGGGAAAGAGAAAAAAACAAAGTCAACAGATAATACAATACGTGAGAAAAGCAGACAGACAGAGAGAGAGAGAGAGAGAGAGAGAGAGAGAGAGAGAGAGAGAGAGAGAGAGAGAGAGAGAGAGAGAGAGAGAGAGAGAGAGAGAGAGAGAGAGAGAGAGAGAGAGAGAGAGAGAGAGAGAGAGAGAGAGAGAGAGAGAGAGAGAGAGAGAGAGAGAGAGAGAGAGAGCGGACAGAAAGGCACACAAACACAGACACAAACATACAGTAAGATAAAAATACAAAAAAAATGAAATAAAATAAAAGAGGGAGATGATGAGATAAAAAAAAAGCTAAAA
>NC_059275.1:13967033-13969533 GCF_017591435.1 Portunus trituberculatus
AGGAGAAGGAAGGCAGCAATGGTGGTGACTCATTAGTTAATAGCATATAAATTATTTTTAAGTATATGTTGTATATATGATTCTCTCTCTCTCTCTCTCTCTCTCTCTCTCTCTCTCTCTCTCTCTCTCTCTCTCTCTCTCTCTCTCTCTCTCTCTCTCTCTAGTCCCAACAGACGCACAATAGTGTATGCGAAGCGAACATAATCATATTCATCCATATGTAAAGACCTCTTTGGACCTGCATTGCTCTACGGAGACAAGGAGGAGGAGAGACCATGTGCGGGGAATAAATGGAAGTAGAATGAGAACGACACTAGAGAGAGAGAGAGAGAGAGAGAGAGAGAGAGAGAGAGAGAGAGAGAGAGAGAGAGAGAGAGAGAGAGAGAGAGAGAGAGAGAGAGAGAGAGAGAAACTTGTGAAATAACTTTTAAACATTCTCCCTTACTCAAAATCGTGCAGAGAAAATGTGTCTTTTTAACCTAAATTAATATAGTCTAACCTAATCTAATGTTAGAGAGATAAAAGGTTTCATTAACTAATACGTTATGCAGAATAACTTGAAATTCCTTATGTAGCACCAATAAACAATCAGCACAACACGGAGAAGGAAGACTAAACCATCTAAAACTCACAAATACGTCAAAAGGTCCGGATCACCAATTTCATAATACAGTAACTCCCTAAACTCGCCATTTAAAAATATCCACCATGCTACCTGCCGCATTACACGAATCTAATTGCTGCATCTACTTATACTTTCCCCTTTTACCTGTCTAACGAGTCTCTCTTTCACAGGGTAACGTGCCACTAACTCGTACGGAATGCATAGACTTCAGGTTCCTGCTGCTAACATGCATAACTTTACACTTATTGATGTGATGTAAATTCCTTTCATTACTTGCCAGTTTTCATTTGCAGGTATCTAATTAATCACCTGAAGGATGTAGGGAAGGATGATGATGATGATGATGATGATGATGATGATGATGATGATGATGCTGATGAGTGTGATGATGATGATGACATGAATGGAAGAGATGAAAAAACTAACTAATAATCATGTTTTTTTTCACTTTTCATTTTTCCTTTCTTTCTTAGCATTTTTTATCTTCTCTTATTTTCTTTTCCTCTTCTCCGTTGCTCTTTTATTTCATTTTTCATTCCTTCGCATTTTCTTCTTTCCTTCCTTCTATTCCTTTTCTCTTTCCTTTTCTCCATTCTTCTCTTTCCCACTTTGAATTTCCTCAGTCCTCTTTTCTTTCTCTTCATCCTTCGTTCTTATTTTTACCAATTTTTCCCTTTCCTTCTCCTCTTCTCTTCCTTTTTTTCACTACATTTTTTCCTTCCTTACTTCTCTCCCTTTTCCTCACACTTCCTCTCCTCTCTCACACTTCCTCTCCTCTCTCTCTCTCTCTCTCTCTCTCCTAAAATACGCTTCATTTCCCTTCCCCTTACTCAATTTCACTTCTTTTTCCTTCTCTCTCTCTCTCTCTCTCTCTCTCTCTCTCTCTCTCTCTCTCTCTCTCTCTCTCTCTCTCTCTCTCTCTCCTTTTCTTTCTGGATACCAAAGAGAGGGAAATGGAAAAGTGGGGAGTAAAATCAGGCAACATTAATAGCAACGAGGTAAGGGAACACTTGAAGATTCAGGTGGAGACTAAACACAGGTAAACAAAAGAGGTTAAAAGGATACTGGCGAGGAAGGGTGAGGGCTGAATGAGTACCAATTAGTGAGGGGATAATAAAGAGAGAGAAAGAACGAAGGAATGGAAGAAAGAAAAAAAAATAGAGGGAATAAAGAGAGAGAGATGGAGAAAACAAGGGAATGAAGGAATAGAAAAGAGAGGAAGAAAATAAAGAAAGATGAGGAATAGATTAGTGATTAGTAAAGGGATAATGAAGAGATGGAAAGGACGAAGGAATGGAAGAAAAGAAGGATAGAAGAGAGGGAGCAAAGGGAGACCGATGGAGAAATGAAGGAATAGACGGAGAGGGAAAAATAAGGAAAGGAGAGGAGTAAATTAGTAATATTAAGGGGATAATGAAGAGAAAGAAAGAACGAAGAAATGGAAGAAAGAAGGAAAGAAGTGAGAGAGCGAAGAGAAGGAGAAAACAAAGGAATGAAGGAATGGAAGAAGAAAGGAAGAGAAGACAGAAAGGAAGGAAGGAAATAGTGAAATTATCAGATGAATGAAAGATGGTTGGAAAGAAACGAAGATGATATCAAGGTAAGAATATGGTAAAGAAAGGAGGAAAGAAAAAAAATGAAGAAGAAAAGGATGGATGCAAAGAGGAGAGAAGTGAATCAAAAGAGAAAAAAAAGGAAGAGAAGTTAGTGAATGAAAGATGGATAATTGGGAAGAAACAAAGATCTGACATAGAAAGGAAAGAAAAAATAAATAAGAGAAAAAAGATGGAGAGATGGGAGAAAGAAGAAAAACAATGGAAGAAAGAAAAAAAATGAAAGAAAATACCAATAAACATCAACTAATACCAAACGATT
>NC_059275.1:13977033-13979533 GCF_017591435.1 Portunus trituberculatus
GAAGAGGAGGGGGAGCGAACTCAAAGAATGCATATTTACAGCAATAAATGAGAATTGCCTTGAGAGAGAGATGAGAGAGAGAGAGAGAGAGAGGGAGCGAACTCAGAGAGAAGCATATTTACAGCAATAAAGAGAATTGAGAGAGAGAGAGAGAGAGAGAGAGAGAGAGAGAGAGAGAGAGAGAGAGAGAGAGAGAGAGAGAGAGAGAGTGGATATGGAAATTTTATCTTGTCCATTTTTATCATTCACATTCACCACATTCTCTCTCTCTCTCTCTCTCTCTCTCTCTCTCTCTCTCTCTCTCTCTCTCTCTCTCTCTACTGCCTTTTATCTTCATCTTTCTATTCTATCTCTCTTCGTTCCTTTAATTCATATTCTTCTTATTTCATATTTGTTGCCATTATCATATAGGTCTATTGTTACATTCTTTCTTCTCTGTTTTCTCCATTTTCTCATCAATATTTCGCGAATGCTGCGTTTCCTTTCTTATCTATTCCTTTTCATTATTACTCTTCCTTCTGCTCCTCTTTTTTTGTCTCCTCCTCCTTCTCCTCCTTCTCTACCTGCCCATTTTCTCAACTTTCTCAAAATAATCTTCCATTTTCTCATGCTGCTTTTAATCATTCTTCTCTTTCCCTCCTTCCTCCTCTCCTCCCTCTTCCTCTCTCTATATGTCTATTCCCTGCATCCTTCTCCAGCCTGTATGTATTTCAAAGGACACGGAAACCTTAAAGGGGACGCCCTAGACACCTGCTAATTAGCGTGACAGGTGTGGAAGATTACATGGTCTAAGAGAGGATGGTGGTGGCCAGGTAAGAGGGAAGGGTATGGACGGGTCTTCAGTGTGTGGCTCTCTGAAGTGTCCTGGTGGCGGCGGCGGCGGTGATGGTGTGTGTGTGTGTGTGTGTGTGTGTGTGTGTGTGTGTGTGTGTGTGTGTGTGTGTGTGTGTGTGTGTGTGTGTGTGTTCGATATTTTTTTTCTTTGAAGCATTATTTCTCATTGCTGCTAACGTCATTATTACCACTGATGCTTCTGCTGCTGTTGCTGCTGCCGCTCCTGCTGCTTCAATGATAACAGCAAAAACAAATAATAATGATAATAAGAATGGTGATAATGATATTGACAATAATAATGACAATATTGACCATAATAACAATAGTAATAATAATGATAATAGTAAGTGATAATAATAATAATAATAATAACAATAATAATAATAATAGAAAAATAATAATAATAATAATGATAATAATAATAACAATAATAATAATAATAGAAAAATAATAATAATAATAATAATAAACTCGACTGATAACATTAAAAATATGCAGATTAACCCTTTAATCATGCATTGGGAACAAATAATAATGATAACAATTACATTAATATTTTTTTGCATTCAATATTCAGAAGTGGTAATCACTTTATGTATACTGAAATAATAAACAATAGCTTCATCACACACACACACACACACACACACACACACACACACACACACACACACACACACACACACACACACACACACACACCACTCAATTTGAGTTATGAATATCAAAAGAAAAAATGAACTGATAAAGGAATATAAAAAGGAGGAGAAGAAAAGGAAGAGAAGGAAGAGGAGAAAAAGGAAGAGGAGGGAAGAGAATTAAGAAGGTCAGTAGGCTTACTCTATTATATTGCTATGTCTGTTTGTCATCCTTAAGTCTGCCCTTACTCCCCCTCCCCCCACCTCTCTCTCTCTCTCTCTCTCTCTCTCTCTCTCTTCTACTGTTTACATCAACAACAACGGATACTATTATAATTATTACTACTACTACCACTACCACTACTACTACTACTACTACTACTACTACTACTACTACTACCACCACCACAACTACCACCACCACCACGACATCCACCATCACCTCTCTTTAAACTCCTGAATAACACATTGTTTTCATTCCTGGAGGCTCCTGGTCGTCTCAGTAACGCATTTAAAAACACCGTGCCAAAATAACGAGCATATTGCAGGTAACAGTGTGAGAGAATTCAAATTACACAGGTAAACAAACACTGTAGAGGTAACCAGGTGTAGCAGGTAAGGCGTGTTATTTGCCGTCACCTGGAGGAGGATAATGAGATGTAATAAGAAGGCGAGTAACGTTTGCTAGGAGACGACATGCAAAGCTGAACATTTCTTGGAGCATATAGGGAAGATGGATCTTGTGTACATTGTTGTATATTGGATTGTGTGTGAAAGTACGTGGGTGTGCTTCTGCTCTCTCTCTCTCTCTCTCTCTCTCTCTCTCTCTCTCTCTCTCATATGATATATATATATATATATATATATATATATATATATATATATATATATATATATATATATATATATATATATATATATATATATTGTTACGACCGTCAGATATTTAATAGATTGTACTATATGTTAGGGTAAGATGTGATGGCGTTCTGACAGTAATATTTTCGTTGTGTATTATTGTAGTGCTC
>NC_059275.1:13984533-13989533 GCF_017591435.1 Portunus trituberculatus
GTTGACTTTATCTGTTTCTTCCATCCGTCAATTGTTTTTCTCCTTTTTTTTTCTCTTTCTTTATACATTATTTTTTTTCATTTTCTTATTCAGCTTTTTCTATATCACTTCATTCTGTTTTCCATTTCTTTCTTCTCTTATTATTCATTCCTTTTCCTCACCTCCTCTTTTCTTCCCGTCAGCTCTTCTTATCTCCTCCTTTCCACACAATTCTCACCTCTTCTCACCCTTCTATATCCTCTTCATCTATCCACTCTTCCCTTCTCCACTCTCCCTCTCCCTCTCCACCTTGTCTCATCTCCCTTTCTTCACACAATAAGACCTGCCCTCAATCTCCCTCCCCATCAATCCTCCTCCTCCTTGCATCTCCATCTCCTCCCTTATCTTCCTCCCTATGGCTTCCCTCATACACGTTATCTCCATCTCTTTTTCCCCTTTTCTCACTTTTTTTCTTACCTAATCCTTGGTCTTCTTTTTTTCTTCCTTTTTTTTTTTTTTTTTGCTTCTTTTCTTTTTCGTCTTTTTTTTTACTTTGAGGTTTGTTTTGTTTTAGTTTCGGTTTTTTCTTTTCTCCTTCTTCCTTATTCGTTTCATAAGGGTATGTCTCTCTCTCTCTCTCTCTCTCTCTCTCTCTCTCTCTCTCTCTCTCTCTCTCTCTCTCTCTCTCTCTCTCTCTCTCTCTCTCTCTCTCTCTCTCTCTCTGTGTGTGTGTGTGTGTGTGTGTGTGTGTGTGTGTGTGTGTGTGTGTGTGTGTGTGTGTGTGTGTGTGTGTCCTCCATGAACCATTTTCCACTTTTCCCTCCTCCTCCTCCTCGTCCTCTTCCTCCTCTTCTTCCTCACTTAAACTCTCCACCTCCATTTCCTTCCAGTGACACTCCACCATTCCTCCCCCCCTCTTTCCTTCGCCTCCTCTCCCTCCCTCTCCCTCTCTCCCTCTCCCCCATTTTTATCTTACTGTCATCTTATACTTGTCTCCTTCGACTTAAAATATAGAAGATGATACCGAAACCATTGAGAGAGAGAGAGAGAGAGAGAGAGAGAGAGAGAGAGAGAGAGAGAGAGAGAGAGAGAGAGAGAGATTATTTATAAATGTACAGCAAAAATAAAAGCGGAATTATGTAAATGACAAAATTTACATGAAAACAGATATCTCTCTCTCTCTCTCTCTCTCTCTCTCTCTCTCTCTCTCTCTCTCTCTCTCTCTCTCTCTCTCCCATCGCCCACACGTTCGTCCCATAAATCATCGTCTTCCTCTTACCGTCCTAGATTTTTATTTATGTATTTTGCTAAAAGATTGAAACCAAGGAGAGGCGAAAATGTACCACCACCACCACCACCACTGCTATCACCACCACCACTACCACCACCACCACCACCACTACCATCACTACTACCACTACTACCACCACCACCACCACCACCACCACCACCACTAACACCATTACCACCATCACAACTAAAACATACACAACAACAACAGCGACAAGAACAACAAGAACAATAATTAATTTTTCTTGCCTTTTCCTCTTGGACATAATCAAGAGGAAAGGTGTATCTTAATATTAATAGCATGTTGATATTCCCCTTAAGGTTAATCTATCATCTAGGGAACAACAATAATCAACAGAATCATCTAGGTAACTCTAAAGAGTAAAAAATAAATTAAGAAATAAAAAAAAATATATGTAATTCTAGTAAAAAAAATTGTCCTGCCGTTAAAATCAAATATAAATAAAAATAATAACATAAAACAAACTCAACAGAAAGTCCAAAAAGGAATATTAAAAAGCATTAATTCCTAAAATCCACCAAGATCACGTATCAGCACCAGAGTATTTCCCTTCCCACAGAGAACTCAAAGCATACAGGCAGTGAAATATGACCAGTGCTTCTTTCTCCCTTGGGACACCTCCCCAGTGGCGCCGCGTCCATTCCCGCCTCTCACCCAGGAATCCCAGGCGTCACTCACAAGAGGTATTAATAAAACCGCGCCTTCACTGCCTATCTCTCAACGCCAGGCTAGCCACGGGAAGGAGAATATAGGATGCGTCTCTGCCTCTCACGTAGTAGTAGTGTGACCTTAAGATTCATGTTGCACTTTAATATTTTAGTGTACTGGTGGTGCATATGAAGGGAGGGTATGTGTTGGTGCCTTGTGTTATTTGTTTTACTGTCGTGGTTATTATTTGATCAGTATTCAGGACCTGTGGTGGTGCATGTCAAGGGAGATGTGTTGGTGCTTTGTCTTATTATTTTTACTGTCATGTTTGTTTTCATTAATGTTCAGGACTTAAAAAGAAAAGATTATTCGCATTCAGATAAAGATAAAAATAAAAAGGTTACGTATTTGAAGTGAGACAAAAAGTAGAAGATGGATTGTGTTTTTGTCTATTATATACTATAGAGCTATTTAAGAAGGTGCAGTACAAAACAAGGCCTTATATGCTGATAAAGTTACAAGTGGTTATGCGGAACAACTTCACCACTGAGTATCTTGAGGATGTTAGGAATAATGACAAGGGTACGACATAACTTCTATTCACACAATTTTCTACAGGTATTATTGGCTTAAACATCGTGATGCACTGAAAGGTTTTAGTATATGAATATCAAAGAGTTATGTGCATATGTTAACTAATGAATATGTTGGGAATATAATGAGTATTTACTTCTTTCTAGGATCTTACAGTCTGAGTCATTGTCATCATTTGAAGGTTAGACAAATCCCGGGATGATGATGACAGGTGAAAACAAGCAATATATTTCATACGGAGGTCACCCCGTGCAGCTCTTATGGTTTTATGCAGCTTATTTTTCTATATTCTAAATGTTCATACAAGTCACGCTACACAAATGATTTAGTATACGAGGTTTCAGGAGCCAGTGGTACGTGATACACATACGTAGGATTACTAGAAACCTAAAACATATAACTCTACCATTCTAGACCAGTGCTATGACGTTATTCCTAGACACAGTATTACAAACAGTTAATATTTTCAACTTTAACTAGTTTATATTATTTTCTTATTTTCTTTTTGGATGTGAGTCTCAAAACAAAAGGAAAAAACAGTTATTTAATTTAATTCTTTCACCATTCTTTTTACATGGACTCACAGTAGCAATTAAGTTAACTCTCTTTTAAACTTTTGGCAACCTTTACTAAACTCCCTTTCATGAGAGAGAGAGAGAGAGAGAGAGAGAGAGAGAGAGAGAGAGAGAGAGAGAGAGAGAGAGAGAGAGAGGCAGAATGACGGACAAACAGACAAACAGACAGAAACAGAAAATATGATATTACACACCTGAAACATCCCTAACATAAACGCTTTGAGTTCACGTACAGCTTCCACACACAAAGCTTCACTAACTCCACAACTGAGGCGCTGCAAGGTCACTCTGCGCGCGCCTGAGAAAGGCGCCAGCGAGCTTCACTATGCACAGGTTATGTCCTCAAATTAATCTTCGCTCAAGTAAACTCTCCAAGGTAAACTTAAGTAAATACTCCCCACCATGAACACACCCTACGATATGTTGGAGCGACTCAGTTACACACACACACACACACACACACACACACACACACACACACACACACACACACACACACACACACACACACACACACACACACACACACACACACACACGTCAAGCACACGTCACATTTCTATTCAATGTAATCAACTTGCATCTCTCGAAACGCAATTTAGCTTCAAGCAGTTTCATTAACACGCACACACACGCGCACACACACGCACACACACACACACACACACACACACACACACACACACACACACACACACAGATGAGAAAGCCGTAGACAATATATTCTACAGATGATATAAAACTAATTATAACAACAAAACTTTCAATAATAAGCATTCGCGTTCCCTATGAGACCAATTATCGGTGGATCTGATCTAATTTATCTTCCAGAAATCCATCGGCGGGACCCTGGACGGCTAATGAGACTCCGCGAAGTGCTATGGAGAGAAGAAAGAGAAGAACGATCATATAAACACAAGAATTTTGGCTAACACTTTTCGATCTTCTAGAGAACCAGTACCCAAGTGGGCCATTTTTTTTTTATATATATTTTTGCTCCTGGCTGGCCCTTTCTCTTACATAAAAAAAAGAAAGAAAAAGAAAGGAAGCTGCAAAAACTCATCAAACCAACACGAGGCAGTTCCTGTATGACACCAACCTACTTATTTCAACCTATCATCAACATCCAGAAATCTGTCTCATGTTTTGAAGCTCCCTTTCGACTCGCCACTAACGACCTGAGCGCCGAGTCCATCCTATTCACTATCACACTATTTGATAACAAATTCCTTCTTTTCTCCTTTAAAATCACTTTTGTCAAGTCTGGACCCATTACTTCTTGTTCTATCTCTGTTGCCTTTCCTGAAAATACTGCACGTCACCCTTACTGGATCTTTATATACGCTGGTAATAGTAGTAGTAGAAGTTGAAGTGGTGGTAGCAGCAGTAATAGTAGTAGTAGTAGTAGTAGTAGTAGTAGTAGTAGTAGTAGTAGTAGTAGTAGTAGTAGTAGTAGTAGTAGTAGTAGTAGTAGTAGTAGTATAGTAGTAGTAGTAGTAGTAGTAGTAGTATAAGTAACTGTAGAAGTAGCAGTAGTAGTAGTAGTAGTAGTAGTAGTAGTAGTAGTAGCAGTAGTAGAAGTAGTAGTAGTAGAAGTAGTAGTAGTAGAATTAGTAGTAATGACAAAAGGAGAAAAAAGGAGGGTAAGCACGACGACTATGGCGAGAAGAAGGAAGACAAATAACGAGATGGAACAGAAAGAAGAGGGATATTATTGTTTTTATCATCAGTAGCAGTAAAGGACAGCAACCACTAGGAGTAATGATAGTAAAACACTGCGAGCACACTATCCACACACAATGTGCTAATCCGCGAGGCTCAGGCGCACATCGGCTCACCTGGAGTAATTACCTCAGTTTTCCATCAACACTTGACAGAAGAAATGTTACTGT
>NC_059275.1:13994533-14027033 GCF_017591435.1 Portunus trituberculatus
GCCTTTGTCTTTAATCTTTAGCTTAAGATCAGATTCCTTATTTGAGTTTCCGAAGCGTTCTTCAGCCACGTACAAGTCGAGGACAACCTACAGACAACTCACAAGTCACCCTTCAACACTAATATCAACATTCTATCTTCTTTCTCTTATTTTCGTGTCTCAATTAATCGAAGCTTCTACTACAGTTTCGCACAATAAATGCTAGATGGTTTTGGCCACCCTTAGGTTGTTGTTCTTACTATTTACAACATTTCCAATACGTACACTACCTACCGCACATAAATAATAACGCTGCAATAGGTCCGGGAATGTGCTGTCTGTCGAGTTTTCTGTAAGTCCAGAGAGCAGTGGCGAGCTACGGAGCTCCATCACACTCGGAAATGAACAGTACACTAACTTGCATTTGTTTATAGCTGGGGTTTGTGAGTTAGGTTACGTTATGTTATGTTATGTTAGGTTAAGTTAGAGATAGGGGATATTGTTTTAAACTACAAATTTACCTAATCGAGATTACATGTCATGAATCTTACATTTTTTTTTTTTTTTTGTCTCAGACAGACCAACATAAGCAAGTCCCAAATTACCACAAAAGAAAGCACTAACTACAAGCAAACCACTCGTATATCTTTTCCTTCTTCTAGCAATCTCTTTCTACGCATCTCTCTCACAGACAATTGGACCTCTCACTAACCCTGCCTCTTTCCCTCCTCCTTACGGTCACTCAATGTTGCTCAAACACTTCAGACACCTCACACTCCCCTCTGCACTGAACAACGTCAAGAACCACTGTGTTATCATGGGAAACAATGTCCTCCCTTGAATCACGGTGACCAAAGCACTGAAACACCGAGTTCTGGGATCACTTAGCGCCTCCTAGCGGGCTACTCATACCCCGCGCTGAAAGAAAATCTCATCTTTTACGGGGGAAACTGTTTAATTCAATGGTCATTCTTACATTTGCTTCCTATCATTTTCTCCCAATTTTAAACAATCATTTGTAGTAGTAGTAATAGTAGTAGTAGTAGTAGTAGTAGTAGTAGTAGTAGTAGTAGTAGCAGTAGTAGCAGTAGTAGTAGTAGTAGTAGCAGTAGTACTAGTAGTAATATCAGTAGTAGTAGTAGTAGTAGTAGTAGTAGTAGTAGTAGTAGTAGTAGTAGTAGTAGTAGTAGTAGTAGTAGTAGTCGAAGTTGTTGTTGTTGTTGTTATTATTATTATTGCTGTTGATATTAAAGAAATCTTGTGTCAATCAAATGAAACAGTGTCATGTCAAAATAAAATTTCTTGTAACTGTAAAAAACTGTGAAAGGGAATAGTTCTACTAAAATTGTGTGTGTGTGTGTGTGTGTGTGTGTGTGTGTGTGTGTTTCACGAGCTTATCTTAATTCATTTTTTCTCCTAACATAAACACAGAAAAACAATTAGGTTAAGAAAAGTTCAAGTTATCATGACGTTTAATATTTCATTCACTCTTTGATCTGATAAATAGTTACATTTTGTATTCCTTTCATTAATTCACCTTTTAATTTGTTCCACAGAAAATATATATTTGTATAATTACTGACCAAATCTTCAGTGCCTTTTATTTTTTTATTATTCCTTTCTCTAACAAACACACATAGTGAGAGTATGAGGGAAGCACACACACACACACACACACACACACACACACACACACACAGTGAATTACACACACACACACACACACACACACACACACACACACACACACACACACACACATTAATGACCTTAAAATTATGGAATTCTGGAATGGAATGAATTAAGAAACATTAAGAAAACTGTTACTCCTTGTATAATAATGTTTTGTAAAGGAGAAAACGAGAACAAAGGAGAAATGCAAATATGATAAGATAAATTTGACATCTTTTATAATAAGAAGTTACTGTACAATCTTCTTCTTCTTCTTCTTCTTCTTCTTCTTCTTTTCTTTTTTTCTTCTTCTTCTTGATCTTCTTCTTCTTTTTCTTCTTCTTCTTCTTCTTCTTCTTCTTCTTCTTCTTCTTCTTCTTCTTCTTCTTCTTCTTCTTCTTCTTCACATTTCTTTCTTTTTTTTTAAACACATTTATAAAAAGAATCTAAGAGAAATTTGACAGGAAACAGTTTAAAAGGAAAGGATTAAGGAAATGCTAGATACCAAGAGATGAATTCAGTAGAGAGAGGTTGGGTATAATCAGGTAACAAGGGCACAGTAATTATTGGTGAAGATGGATCAGAGAGTAAGGAAATTATTCGGATGATTAGCAAGTTAATTGAGGTAAGTGTGGCGATAGATCTCGTCAGGATGGATTCATTAATTACAGGTAAAGGTCTATGCACACGTGACACTTCCTGGCCAGGTGTGCGTGAGGGGAGGGCAGGTGTGACGCGGCTACGTTCACTACGCTAACAGTAAAATACGTACATTATTTCGTTCATACATACATATATACATACATACATACAAAGATACATACATATATATTACGTAGATACAATATACAAAGCTGAATGACTGACCACACACACACACACACACACACACACACACACACACACACACACACACACACACACACACACACACACACACTTATATATACATGAGAATACATCTAATTACCTCACTGTTACACATTTCACATTATTATTTCAACATTTAACACAAATGACATCTTCCCTTGTCCCCTCCCTTCCCTTCCCTTTCCCTCCCCTCCATTTTCCTCCCCCTTTACTCTCCTTCATCGTTTTCCATTTCCTTTTCCACTCTCCTTCATCTCCTTTTCCCTCTCCTCTCCTTCAAGCAAGCAGTGGTTCTTAAGACTCAACATTTAAGCATCTTATTGCTGTCTCTCCTTTCGTCATTAATTTACTCACTTTCCTCCTTCCTCCTTTATTTCTCTTTGTATTGCTTCGTCTTGTTATCGACTTACTTTCTCTCCTTCCTTCTATATACCTCCTCTTTCCTCTCCCCTCGCCCATCCTTCAATCTCTCCGCTCTCCCTCCCAAGTCCTTCCAATTTTTTCCTAATCTCCCTTCCTCTCTCTTTCTATACTTCCTCTTTCTTTCACCTTTTTCTATCACCCTCTCATCTCTCTTTCCATAGCCCTTCCCTTCCTCCTCCCTTCCCTTCCCCCCTCTCCCTTTCTCTGACCCTTCCCTCTCTCCCCTCTCACACCCTCGCGTCGGGAGTGCAGTCGTAACACCCCCGTATCAGACAACACTCCCGACACCTCCACTCTCACCTCTCCCTCCTCTCCCATGTCGTTTTCTTTTCTTCTCTCCCTTCGTCCATTCCTCATCCAAAAACACTTCCCTCTATCTATTTTTCCTCGTTTTTCTTTCTTCTTTCTTAAACTTTTGCTTGTTTCTTCTTTTATTTTCCCTCTTGACCGTTCGTCCCTTCTTCTCTTCCTCCCTCTCCTTCTTTTCCCAAGTTATCATCTACACCTTCCTTTCCCACGTTATTTTCGTCTTTATTGTGCCTCTCTTCATTCTCATTCCCTCCCTTCCCTTCCCTTTCTTTCCCCTCCCCTCCCTTTCCCATCCCTCCTCTCCCCTCCCTCCCCACCCTTCCCTCTTCTCCCCTATTCTAATCGTCTCCTTTGATTCTAAAACTACATGAAATAAGAAAATATGAATATGAGTTTGAGGTTTGGCATAAAAATAAATAAGTTATCTTACAAGTTATTCTTAATGATTGTACATACATTATTTTTCTCCACCGTTTTATGTACACAATATTTATGTATACCGACACGTACATACATACATACATACATACACACACACACACACACACACACACACACACACACACACGTATACTTACACTAATATTAATTACGTACATGCTTCAATTTGCGATATATTACACGTATGTACAAAGAAAGTTATTGTGAGCGTAGTCATTACACCTTTCCTTCATTAAGTATTAGTTTCCCAGGTGTAAGAAAGGTGTGCGTTAATCAAAGGGTTATATATAGTACCTGTCTGCACCAGTAATAACTAAAGCCAGGTAGTCAGGCAGTCACTCTCATAAATATTTAATTAGCGTGCGATGTAATTAGATGTTCTCATTACCTTTCATGTCTCCTTTCGTCAAAAGTTTGATGTCACCTGTTCATTGCGTGACGTGCTACAGGTAATAAGATCCTGGAGTGATTCTGCTTCTTGTTTTTCATTTATTTTGTGTGTTAGTGTTGTTACGGAGACGTTTTATCAAATTTCTATTCTACCTGTGTGTGTGTGTGTGTGTGTGTGTGTGTGTGTGTGTGTGTGTGTGTGTGTGTGTGTGTGTGTGTGTGTGTGTGTGTGTAGTTGTGGTAGTTGTACACACACACACACACACACACACACACACACACACACACACACACACACACACACACACACACCGGAAGACACATGAAACTAAAAAAAAAAAGAAGAAAATGGGCACGAGAAGAGGAAACAAACATCGACCTTCTACTTTTTTTTTTCGCCTTAGTGGGATTCGAACCCTTGGCGAGGAAAGAGACAGCCTTCTCCTCTTTTTCTTCCCGTTGTATACGTAAATGTGTGAGTATTAGTATGTACACGAGTATACATTAAAGTCTCCTATATGTACGTGTGTATGTGTACGTGCGTATGTTTATGTGTGTATAGCAAATGTAATGTTTTGTGTACGTATATCACTCTATGTACGTATATCAAGTTTACAGTGAGTTCTGTTATTGTTTGTTATATATATACACGTATGATACAACAAGATACAATAATACAACATAATTAATACAGGTTGGTTTTCTTTCTTTTTCTCTCTATTTTTTTTCATTACCCGTTTGAATTAATATATTGGCGTTACTTTCTATCTATTATTTCCTTCCTTCTTTCATCAATCGTTCATTCACTCCACTATATATGTACACCAATATGAGGTTCACCACTTCCACTAATGAGCGAATCACGAATCGAGAGAGTGAAGCACCGAAACAATTACTGAACACTGAACTTCGAAGCATCAGTCTGTGTTTCATGAAGCATAAACACAATTGGCTTCGAAGCGTCATTTGTCATTACACTGTCTCATTAACGCCAGGGTACGAGAGAGAGAGAGAGAGAGAGATAAAGAGAGAGACTACTTAACTCTCCCATTGCCTTAGAGATCAATGGAAATATGGAAATAAATCATTATAGTTCATCTTCTATCTCTTCCACTTCCTCCTCCTCTTCCTCTTCTTCCTCCTCCTCCTCCTCCTGTTCCTCCAGCACCTCCTCTTCCTCGTCCTCCTCATCTTCATTATCCTCATTAATATCACAATCTTTCACATCTCCAATATGATCACCCATCTTTTCTCCTTCTTTGCACTTATCAACACCCTCCTCTTCCTCTTCCTCTTCCTCCTCCTTCTCCTCCTTCTCCTCCTCCTCCTGCACCTCCTTCGTCTCCATTACTTTAATCACGCATCTTAACCTTCATCTAGATCTCACAGCTTCGTTTCCACCTTCACCACCTCGTCCTTGACCAGAGAGGACCTCGACACCTCGGCCACGGTTGTGTCGTCGACGGTGTGGCTGGGCGCTGTGCCGTTGATGGCTGGCAAGAGGTCCTTTCCATTGGTGAGCTTGAGTGTGGCGCTCCTGAAGAAGGAAGTCCTCGTGGTCTCCGAATCTGTAAGGGTGAGAGGAGCAGAGGGAGGCTGGTGAAGAGGAGGGATAGGGAGAGAGGGAGAGGGAGAGGGAGAGAGGAGAGAGGGAGAGGGAAGGGAGGGAAAAAGGGGAATTTGAGAGTACGAGAAAAGGGTAAGTTTTGAGAGAGAGAGAGAGAGAGAGAGAGAGAGAGAGAGAGAGAGAGAGAGGTCAAACAACAAAAAAAACACCAAAGAAAAAGTAACTATGAATATAAACAAACAAACAAATAAACAAACAAACAAACAAACAAAGACAATCAAACAATGACAAAAAATAGCAGGTACTCAGAGAAAAAATAAGACCAGAAATAATAAATAGGAGACAAAACACAGGAAAGAGTGAAATGTTGCAACAAAAGAATATAAATGAACGAACACAGTGTAAAATCCTTCCCATTTAAAAGAATGTTTTATTGTTATTTGTGTCCTTATCGTTGTATTTATGGTATTTGTATTGTGAGGGAAGGGGAGGAGGAGGAGGAGGAGGAGGAGGAGGAGGAGGAGGAGGAGGAGGAGGAGGAGGAGGAGGAGGAGGAGAAGGAGGAAGAGGAAAAAGAATAGGAGGAGGAGGAGGAGGAGGAGGAGGAGGAGGAGGAGGAGAAGGGTAAAGAGGAGGAGGAGGAAGAATAGGAGGAGGAGAAGGAGGAGGAGGAGGAGGAGGAGGAGGAGGAGGAGGAGAGGAGAAGGAGAAGGAGAGGAGGAGGAGGAGGAAGAATAGGAGGAGGAGGAGGAGGAGAAAGAGGAGAGAGGAGGAGGAGGAGGAGGAGGAGGAGGAGGAGAAGGGTAAAGAAGAGGAGGAGGAAGAATAGGAGGAGGAGGAGGAATACAGAAGGAGGAGGAGGAGGAGGAGGAGGAGGAGGAGGAGGAGGAGGAGGAGGAGGAGGAGGAGGAGGAGGAGAAGGATAAGGAGGAGGAGGAGGAAGAATAGGAGGAGGAGAGGAGAAGGATAAGGAGGAGGAGGAGGAGGAGGAAGAATAGGAGGAGGAGGAGGAGGAAGAGGAGGAGGAGGAGGCGGAAGAGGAGGAGGAGGAGGGGGGGGAGGAGCAACACAAATGAACTCAAAGACGAAGAGATTTCGAGGTGGAAAAATAAGAATAAATTAGAAAAAAAAGACAAAAATAAACTAAAAGGAAGAACAAATAGGACGAAAAAAACAGTAAGAGGGAGAAAATAAACCAAAATAAAACAGAAAAACTAACACGAATGAACTCAAAAGGAAAAAAAGGAAAATAAAATATAAACAAAACTAAGAAAAATATATACAAACACAAAACGAACACAAAACAAAACAATCACAAAGAAATCAAAGAACAAGCACAGAAGAACGAGGACGAGGAAGAGACGTGTTTATTGATCTGTGTATACCCAATCACCACGTGTAGGGAACCCGCCAATGTACCACAGAGAGGAGGCTCAGGGGGCAGCTGGCTGTAGGAGATGAGCGGGGAGGCGTGGGTGGCGTGGGAGAGCGTGGGCGTGGCGGGAGTGGAGGTGGAGGTGGAGGTAGCAGTGTGGATGGATCTGTGGCAACCCTCCGTACTTCCTGTAGTGTAGGTGGAGTAGGTGGAGTGAGTTTTAACCCTTTCAATACCAAGACGCATCTTTACCATGATTTTTAGGTGTGATTAGACGATTGTATTTGCATTAAGAAGGGTCTATGGAGGTCAAGAAAATAATGGCCAGTCTTTATTCTTTTTAATTTCAACATGAATTTCTGAAGCTGTATAAAATCACCAAGAATCACCAGAATGGATATGAAAACGCGGCATGGTACTGAACGGGTCAAGGACGCTATTCTGGAACTCTTCTGCCGCACCTCCATTTCATTTCAAAGGCTCCAATTGATTCTACAAAGGTTTTATAATCTCTTCAGTACCAGGACGTGTTTTCATATTCATTCTGTTTACTATTTGGTGATTTTATACAGCTTGAGTAACTTATATCGGGGTTGAAATAGTGAAGACTCTGGCCATTAATCTTGTGACCTCCATAAATCCTTCCTAATGCAAATAAAATCGTCTAATTATATCCGAAAAAATGAAGGTAAAATGTGTCTAAGTATTGAAGGGGTTAAGGGTGTTTTAACGACAGATTAACTAAACATTTATATTATCTATGGAAGAAAAAAAAACTCTTGAGAAACTGGCTAATCGTCTCTGCGGGCTTGGAAAACAGTCGTGGTGAGAGAGCATTCATTGGCTTGTCTGTGTATGTGTGTGTGTGTGTGTGTGTGTGTGTGTGTGTACAAGAGCCACCCACCTGTGTCCTGGCGAGGCACCCACACACACAGACACACGCCGCGGCCTGAGAGGAAGCGTCGTATCTGCGATCTGAACTTGGTGGTGGTGAAGGTGTACAGGAAAGGGTTGAGTGCTGAGTTGATGGGCAGCAGCACCACCACCACGTAAGCGTAGAACTCGGCTGTGGTGGTGAGAGAGAGCGTGTGGTGGTGACAGTGATGATAATGGTGTTATTTTATGTATCAGTTTTGCTTCTATTTTTGCTTTATTTTTTATTTATCTTTTTTTATATATATTTTTATTCTGTGTGCGTTTGTGTTTAGTGTTGTTTTTATTATAGTATTTTTTCATGCTATAGGGAAGGCTGGCTAAGGGCGACAAAAAGAAAAAGAAAAAGGCCCAATTGAATGCCAGTTCCCTAAAAGATTAAGAGAGTTAGCCAAAATCTGTAAATATTTCTTGATATTGACGCTGGTGGTGATGGTGATGTTAATGGGAATACTTATGGGACTGTGGTTTTAATTAGTGATGTTGACTGTGGGAGTGATGATGGTGCTTCTGTGATTGTTAGTGATGGTGAATTAGTGGTGGTTTTAATAGTATTTGTGATGGTGATGAGCGTGGTTACTTATTGTAGTTAGTGATGATGGAGTGATGGTAGTTTGAATGGTAGTAATAGTGGTGTTACTTATAGCAGCCTCGGTTGTGGTGTTATATATAATGATAATGATGGTGATGAAGGTGCCTTAATAAAGATGATAATGGTGGCAATACAGATAATACTGATAGTAGTAAATAGTAATGGTGATGATGATAGTACAAATAACTTTAAGAAATATTTGTACTATTAATAACAGTGATGGTGAATAAATAGTAGTAGTAGTAGTAGTAGTAGTAGTAGTAGTAGTAGTAGTAGTAGTAGCAATGTTTGTAGTTAATAATAATACAAAATAAAGAGAAATGAAGAGAAATTATGAGAGAAGTTTACACAGTCACGATTTTGGTGAAGGAGTGAGAGTTGAACAGGAAGAGTTTGTGAGAGAATGCAGAGCCATGAGGGAGAGAGAGTGTTTGTGCAGAGAGAGAGAGGGAGAGGGAGAAATAGTGGCGTGTGAGTGGGTGGAGGAATGACCGTGTGGGAGGAAGGAAGAGATGAGACGGAAAGGGGGAGAGGAAGTAAAAGGCAGTAAGAGGGATTGGTGAATGAGAATGGGTGTAGGGAGAGGTGTGAAATGGAGAGAGAGAGAGAGAGAGAGAGAGAGAGAGAGAGAGAGAGAGAGAGAGAGAGAGAGAGAGAGAGAGAGAGAGAGAAAGAAGGACAATGAGATGAGAGGAAGAAAAGTAATATATCATATGGTGGTGGTGGTGATGATAGTGGTGGTGGTGGTGGTAGTGATGGCGGTGCTGGTGGTGGTCAGAAAGGTAGAAGGATAATAACCCATAAAAAATAAGAGCGAAATATTCGTACTTTTCTTACTATACAACATCCTTTCAAGACTTTAAATTGAGCAAGTTCCATTCCATAAAAAAATCTCTCTCTCTCTCTCTCTCTCTCTCTCTCTCTCTCTCTCTCTCTCTCTCTCTCTCTCTCTCTCTCACACACACACACACACACACACACACACACACACACACACACACACACACACACACACACACATAAAAAGGAAAAACTCATTAACAGT
Organism: Portunus trituberculatus; assembly: GCF_017591435.1. Classification (NCBI taxonomy): domain Eukaryota; kingdom Metazoa; phylum Arthropoda; class Malacostraca; order Decapoda; family Portunidae; genus Portunus; species Portunus trituberculatus. Next base: position 14,004,129 of record NC_059275.1, read on the forward strand.
CGAAAAAATGGAATATTTAGCCCGTAACTCTCTTTCGCACCTGTAGCAAAGAAATTAAAGTTGTTAAGCTATCACACACACACACACACACACACACACACACACACACACACACACACACACACACACTATAGTAGTAGTAGTAGTAGTAGTAGTAGTAGTAGTAGTAGTAGTAGTAGTAGTAGTAGTAGTAGTAGTAGTAGTAGTAGCAGCAGCAGTAGTAGCACCAGCATCAGTAACAGCAGCAAAAGCACCAACATTTGTTATATATAAACCTCCGGAAAAAAAACAGAAAAAAAAAGGTTTATTTAATTATCTATCTTTCTAAAACCTTAAAAAGATTGAAGAAAACGTCACACACAGACACACACACACACACACACACACACACACACACACACACACACACACACACACACACACAGTGGTTAGAGCGCTGGCTTCACAAGCCAGAGGACCGGGGTTCGATTCTCCGGCCGGGTGGAGATATTTGGGTGTGTCTCCTTTCACGTGTAGGGTAACGTCTGGCTGTCTCGTCAGAGACTGCAGCAGATCAAACAGTGAAACACACATGCAGCTACCTCCCTTTCCCCTCACACACAACAACAACAACAACTATTCACACACACTAATCCAACAGATATCAAAACTAACCCTGCGCACCTACATACCATGCACTCACACTCAAACATCAACAATATCAACCCTCTACACACACACACACACACACACACACACACACACACACACACACACACACACACACACACACACACGGCCCGGTAGCTCAGTGGTTAGAGCGCTGGCTTCACAAGCCAGAGGACTGGGGTTCGATTCCCCGGCCGGGTGGAGATATTTGGGTGTCTCCTTTCACGTGTAGCCCCTGTTCACCTAGCAGTGAGTAGGTACGGAATGTAAATCGAGGAGTTGTGACCTTGTTGTCCCGGTGTGTGGTGTGTGCCTGGTCTCAGGCCTATCCGAAGATAGGAAATAATGAGCTCTGAGCTCGTTCCGTAGGGTAACGTCTGGCTGTCTCGTCAGAGACTGCAGCAGATCAAACAGTGAATTACACACACACACACACACACACACACACAGAAACCCAACATACACACCATACACTCGCACCCATCACCAACACGATCACCCCTCTACACACACACACACACACACACACACACACACATGAAAACTCACGTCTCAGATCCACTTCAGCCAGGGCCATGATGCGGAGTACAATGATAGGCGTCCAGCAGAGACAGTCCGTGAATACTATGAAGAAGAAACGCATAGCAAACTCCCGATCCCCGAGTGACAGGGGTGTGTTGGCGCGTGTCCTCCTGATGCTGTAGAACATTCCCGTGTAGGAGACCAGGATGAGAATGACGCTGCGGGGGAGAGAGGGAGATGGAGGTGATGGTGGTGGTGGTGGTGGGCAATGTTGTAGTGTTAGTTGTTTTGAGGAGAATGTTGTAGTATTATAAGTCGTTTTCGTGAGTTTGTGAGGAAGAGAAGGAATAGAAAGAGAAGGTGGTGGAGGAATAATATGATCATAAGCAGAAGAAAGACAAGGACTATAAAAAGAAGGGAGAGGAAAAACGAAACGAAAAAGAAACGAAATAAAAACACACTGCAAGAAGGAAAAAGAGGAGAAGGAGGAAGAGACTAAAGAATGAAGGCAAAAGGAGAAGGAACAGAAGGAAGAGGAAGAAGAAAAAATAAACAGAAACAGAGAATTTGAGAAAGGACGAGAGAAACGTGTGTGTGTGTGTGTGTGTGTGTGTGTGCGTGTGAAGAGGACACAGGAGGGTAAGGAGCAGAGTCACAGCAATAAATAAGAGAGGGAGTGTTGGTTTACGATAAGGTTGCCAGCTGTACTAACACTGGGAATCGTGAATTTCCTATATGCATTGCAGTAAACTAAGGGGTACACATAGAAGAAGAAGAAGAAGAAGAAGAAGAAGAAGACGAAGAAGAACAAAAACAAGAACAAGAAAAGAATAAGAAGACAACAAGCAGAAGGATGACAAAACTAAATACACAACTGAAATTTTTGCATAGCTATCTGAGAACAAATTCTATCTACGTAATAAAGAAAGAGGGAGAGAGGACAGTAAAGCAGAAGGTTCCTCCCCACCCACCATCCCACCAGCTTGCTTTAGCATGGAAACAGACCCAAAGTAAACATCGTGGATTATAAAGAAGGAGAAAAAATCCAGTAAATTTTTAAAAGAAATTATGAAATAAGGCTTAAGTCAATTAGCGGTCAAGTTAAAACAAAAGAGGAGGAGGAGGAGGAGGAGGAGGAAGAGGAGGAGGAAGAGGAGGAGGAGGAAGAGGAGAAGGGGGAGGAGAGAAGATGAGGGTGGGACGCGGAAGTTAGCAGTAATGAAATTTTGCGAAAGATGAAAGAGACAGAAAGTGAATCAATAACGAAAAAACATAACCTAGTAAAGAGAGAGAGAGAGAGAGAGAGAGAGAGAGAGAGAGAGAGAGAGAGAGAGAGAGAGAGAGAGAGAGAGAGAGATATTCAAAAGTATAACAGCAAACAACCATACAAACAAGGCAAGCTCATGAATACAAGGAGACAAACACACCAAAGAGAGAGAGAGAGAGAGAGAGAGAGAGAGAGAGAGAGAGAGAGAGAGAGAGAGAGAGAGAGGAGGAAACAAACAAAAGAGGAAGATAATACCTTTCCCTTCCTCCTTTCCCTACCCCCAATCCAGTACGAGCGAGGAAGGAAGGGGAGGAAGAGGAGGAGGAGGAGGAGGAGGACGAGGAGGAGGAGGAGGAGGAGAAGGAGGAGGAGGCGGAGGAGGAGGAGGAGGAGAAAAGCGAAGATAGAGAGAGACAGGGAATAAAGGAAGAGAAAGCACAAGGGAGAGGGGGAGGGAGAGGAAGGGAAACTGGGAATACAAAACATTGCAAGGAAGAAGGAGAAGAGGAGGAGGAGGAGAAGGAGGAGGAGGAGGAGGAGGAGGAGGAGAAAAAGGAGGCACTAGAGGGAAAAAAACAGGAGATAGTGGGAGGTAGGAAAGGAAAAAGGAATAATGAGACCATAGCGGAAGAAAATATGAGAGAGAGAGAGAGAGAGAGAGAGAGAGAGAGAGAGAGAGAGAGAGAGAGAGAGAGTGGGGGGTGGAAGAGATATTGCGACACACAGCTCCACGGGGACTTAGCATCTCACGGGAGGACTTACCCCAGCTGATTCAAGCCGACGAAGAGGAGTCCGGAGTAGAGCCAGCCGGGAACCCAGGGGTCGTCCAGGTGCAGGGGAAAACACAGCCCGTTCGTCCCGTAAAACCGCTGGTGTTGTCCCCGGTAGTAGAAGACTGGGGGGAACGACACACACACACACACACACACACACACACACACACACACACACACACACACACACAGATTAATAGCAAGATAGATACAGACATACATACGTAGATATATATATATATATATATATATATATATATATATATATATATATATATATATATATATATATATATATAAAGACATTTGATTGACAAACAGACACAAATACAACTCCACAGTGTAGTGGTTAGCACGCTCGACTCACAATCGAGAGGGCCGAGTTCGAGTCCCGGTAAGCGACGAGGAAAATGGGCAAGCCTCTTAATGTGTGGCCCCTGTTCACCCAGGAGTAAATAGGTACGGGATGTAACTCGAGGGGTTGTGGCCTCGCTTTCCCGGTGTGTGGAGTGTGTTGTGGTCTCAGTCCTTCCCGAAGATCGGTCTATGAGCTCTGAGCTCGCTCCGTAATGGGAAAGACTGGCTGGATGACCAGCAGACGACCGAGGTGAATTACACACACACACACACACACACACACACACAGTACATGATGACTGATACACAAATTTTCACTTCTCATGTAAAAAAAAAAGAAGTGTCGGAATAGACAGGATATATTTATTGCAAAATTGTTCCGATATTCCAATATATAGAGTCCATGTGTATTGATTTCTCTCTCTCTCTCTCTCTCTCTCTCTCTCTCTCTCTCTCTCTCTCTCTCTCTCTCTCTCTCTCTCTCTCTCCTCGACCAGTCATCTCCGTGGCCTTTGAAAATAATATCAAGGAAGAGAAGAGCAAAGCGTTTCTGAATACTGACAAAAGACTCACCAGGTGCCAGTGCCAGTGAGACCCCAATAAGCCAGATGAAGGTGAGTGCCATCTTAGCGCCGCCAAGGGACAGCTTGGGGGCAGCAAGGGGCCACGTGATGCATAGCCAGCGCTCCACGGACATGAAGGACAGAATCAGCACGGACACCTGTACATGGAAACACTCCTTCAGTACTCCTTTACTTCTTTTTCTTTCACTCCTCTTCTTTATCTCATTTTCTTTACTACTTTTTCCTTCACCCCTCTTCTTTATTTCATTTTCTTTACTTCTTTTTTAATTGCTCCTTCAGTACTCCATCACTAGTGCCAGGTAAAGTAATAGTAACACCAGTGCCATCGTTAGTAATGCAAATATAACACTAACTTTTGGCTATCTTTTATACATTATGAGTTTTCACGGGAATTTATGGGCTAGACGAAGTATTTTTTGGGAGTACCTCCTATCTGGAAGCCCACCCGTTAAGGAACCATTACCTCCAAGTGCAAGCCCTTCGTACTCTCGGACCGTAGCCAGGATTCGAACCCGTGCGCTTGGATATCCTTCGGCCTCTAAAGCGCGCATGGTTCCACTGTATCAGCTCTAGTACTATCAATACCACTAGTTCCACCATTACTATCGTCACCATATCTACATGCTAACTACTTGCTACTAACTACATACTACTACTATTTATCTACTATCTACATACTATCATCACATAATACTGTACTTCACATGGTTAGAAATATTGTGATTTTTTTTTTTTAGCAGTTAGGTTAATTAGCACCACTGTCACTATTTTCATCCACATCACCATCACCATCACCATCATACTGGAATTATTATCACTATCAAAACTAAAAAGAGCTAAATTAACACCACTTTCGCTATTCACATACACCATTGTCAACGCTATCATCACCATCACCACCAAAGTGAGCTAAAATTAACACCATCACCATTATCACCTACATAAATCACAATCAACACCACCACCACCGCCAACACCAAAGATTTAACACCACTATCACCATTGCCATTTACACACATGACAATCACCATCACAATCACCATCACCAGCACAAAAAAAAAAAAAAGATGACACCATTATCACCATTCACATACAACACCACTACCACTACCACCACCACCACCACCACCACCACCACCACCATCACCACCACCAACAAAACAATACAATTAACTAAAACTAACACCATCACCACTACTCACACCACAATCAAAACCATCATCCCCACCAACAAAATAGGTAAGTTAAAATCGACACCACTTTATACACCACCAACACCAAAGCGGCCTTACCTCAGAGGATGTCATGGCGAGGACCCCCGTGATGGTGCACTGCCAAGAGGTCATCCAGTAGTAGGCGTGGTCGCTATACCTGGCACGGAACTCTCTGTCCTTCACCGCGATGACTAACAGGTACAGCCCAGTCAGGAGGTCAGCCACTGTGGTGAGGAAAGGTAGGGTGAGATGGGGAGAGAGAGTAAGAGGAAGGGGGTTGATAGAAAGGGTTTGGAAGGGAGATAAGTGATGTGTGGATGTATATGTGGGTGGTAAATATATGTAGTTGTGGTGGTGGTGGTGGTGGTGGTGATGGTTGTAGTGGTGGTAGTAGTAGTAGTATTGATAGTAGAGTAGTTGTTGTTTTTCGTTGTTGTTTTGTTGTTATGTTTACTGTTGTCGTTGTTGTTGCTACCATTACATATACGTAGATATAAACATTATTACTAGAAATACCACCACCACCACCATAACCACTATCACCACCACCAACACCTCCACCACCACAACCACAACTACCACCAACACCATAACCACCACCACTAACAACAAAAACAACCACTCCTATCCCCAAACACATCAACCACCACAACAAAAGATAACCCACCACCACCACCACCACCACCACTACCACCACCACCAACACCACCACCACCACCACAGCTGTCATCATAACCAACATTTTTTTCCTTTCCCATTGCATCACTGGACTCCTCTCTCGACCCACTGGCTTATCGAGGTCTGTCTGCGGTGTGATCTGTGGCGCAGCAGGGAGAGCAAGACATCAGACAGACTCTCTCTATCTCCTCGGTGGTGCACGGGGCAGGCGACACAGGCACACAATCTCTAAAGAACAGCAACAGCGTGAGACCAAGGGAAGGTATATCAAACGCTGGCCAATCCTGTCTCTGTCTCTTTCTCTGTCTCTTTCTCCTTTTCTCTCTCGTTTCTGGTTGACTTGCTCGTTTCTCTCTCTCTCTCTCTCTCTCTCTCTCTCTCTCTCTCTCTCTCTCTCTCTCTGCTTTAAACCTTCCCTTTTAAGCTAAAATATCAGGTTGCATATGCTTTAAAAGATACGTCATATGTTTTACTATTTTAAGAGTGAGATCTTGTGTGACTCTCTCTCTCTCTCTCTCTCTCTCTCTCTCTCTCTCTCTCTCTCTCTGGTGGCGTTATACAATGCATAAAAGAACGTGCATTTAATATTTTTATGTTGAACTTGAAAGAAAATGGTACATCTTTTTTTAACCCTCACGTGTAACCTTTCATTATTACCGATCTTTACCTGCTTCCTCTGTGCAGCGTCAATGCCTTCATCATTAAGCCTCCAATTATATCATCTTAATTTCAAGTTGCACATAAGTATTGTTTTTCTTTCTGTCACAAATTCACTGATAAACGTGCCAGAAAAAAACTAAATCACCTCCTTTTTTTTCTCTCTCTCTCTTTTTCCTACCTCCTAATTGATACTATCTTTCTTTTTCTTCTGGAGTTCTCTCAATTAAGTCCATTTTCTTTCGGTCTTCAGTTCTCGTTAAAAGGATAAAGGAGGCTTTTCTATTTGTCGTCTTTTTTTCGGCTCATTAATTATTTTTGTATATTTTTCCCTCGCTGAGCCTCTTACGCGCAATTTTCACTCAACGTAACTAACGAATGAAAGTGACAGATCTTTTTTTTTTTCCTGGAGCCTTCTTCATAAATAAGTACAGTTTTACGGAATCCTTAATGAGATGGAAAAATTCATCTTGTAGATTCTTATTTACAATTTTTTTTCTCCCTCCTCTTTGAGTCTTTCCAGGTAAACAAGTCTTATTATATTTCCCTTTATCTGGAAAGTTCTGGTCTTTTTCATTCATCATCAGTCGTTTTGCTATTTTTCACTTCAAGTCATCAGAGTTTTTAACGTCTTTTTGTTGTCTTCATGTTTCTTTCTGCACACCTCAATAGATCTGAAGGGTACAATTAAAATCTATTAGGCTCGTTATGAACTAACTCTTGTTCTTTCTGTTATGTTCTTCACCTATGTACATTATTTATTCCTTCTTCCTCCCTCCTCCTCCTCCTCCATCATTCACTCTCTTCCTCTTCCTGGAATACGAAACGAACAGAGAGTAAATCAGTATATAGTCAATTAGTGCTTTATTAAAATTGTGTTGTGATATTGTTGCTTCTCCAGCACTTTATTTTATGACGCTGTTTGGTGTCGAGTCTTGATCTTAATTGTTTATTGGTTCCAGTGGTGTGCGTATATCACTCATTTTATCTACTATTTTGTTTATTCGTTTTGTTTCGTTCATGAGCTGAATAAAGATTAAGGAAACTTTTTTTTTTTTGTACTGTAGTTTATTCGCGTTACATTGTGCTAGGTTAGGTTAAGTTACGTTGGGTTAAGCTAAGGAAATTTATTTTTGTACTATACTCGAATGATAAAAGCTGCTGATCCAATGATGAATAGATGTAACTCTAATCCTCGTCTTTTTTTTTTACCTCCAATGTAAAATTTGAAAAAGAAAAACATTCCCAGACCTTTATTAATCTCAGTTAGGATCCCTGCCCCACCTGATTTTTTCAAGTGCTGTGAGAAGGATTAGTGTTGAATCCCGTCATCACCACAGCAACAGCTTTCATGACTCAACTGTAGAGCAAAAAAACATTTCTCTAACCTAACCTAACCTAACCTTTATGTGTCACCCGCAGGACAATAAGTACTTTCCTTCCTGTACTCGTATATTCCAGGTAACCAAAGGACTCGTCACAACTTTCCATTTGTGGGGCATAAACGAAACAAATATGAAGAAATAATGAGTAGGTAAAATGAAAAATAAAACATAACACTAAAAGCAACAAACAATTAAGATCAAGACTCGACATCAAACAGTGTGATGTATTCAGGTACTGGAGGACCGACACTAACACAACACCAATTTAACAGCGTGAACTGACTCTCGACTCGCTCTCGCTCTCAGTTCGTTTAGTATTCATTAAGTGTAGTGCAGTTTTATTTCCAGCTCCAGCACTGCCACTTCCCGTGCTTGGTGTGCTCACAGATATACCGCGTGTTGTGTTTGAACTCTGTGCTACATTTGTTTTGCGGCCACAAATAAAACAATTACTCAGTCCGTTGGCACAGTAAAGCTTAGCAGCGTACTCTATGCCATTTCTACTACTACTACTACAACTACTACTACTAATACTACTGATACTACTACCACTACTACAACTTCTACAATCACTACTACTACTACTACTACTACTACTACTACTACTACTACTACTAATGCAACTACTACTACTACTACAACCACTACAAAACATACACTAACTAAAAGACAATTACTAAAACTACTACCAACACTACTAATACCCCACAACTTCTCCTTCACCCACCTTCTACCACCACCACCACCACCACCACCTCAATGACCTCCTTACCTGCTAAGTTGCGTATGAAGAGAGAGAGGATCTTATTATCGTCCCTGGAGAACACCCTGCCCCCAGCACCATCAGGTTGCCGAGCAGGGTGAGCAGAGACACGATCCACACACCGACACGCAGCTCCAGACGCACGAGTAGGTGTTGGAACGAGGACACGCCTGCAGGAGGGAAGGCATGAAGGGACGGTGAATTAAAGGAAGTGAATTATGTTAGCTAAAGGTTGATTGTAGAGATTAATTATGTGTGTAAGCTAAAGGTTGATTGTAGAGATGGAGAGGTAAATAGAGAGGAAAAATAAAGTAAAATGAAAGCTAATCTCGAAAAAGAAACATATGTATTCTAAGTTTTATGGAAACGAAGAGGCAGAAAACAAACTGAAAGAGTGAAATTTTATGTAGAAGTTGACGATTGATAGTGATGATATATGAAGAGGTAAATGGAAAGAAAAATGAGATGATGAAATGGAACAGAAGTTACTAGATTATATATTTCAAGTTTTATAAAGAATGAATGGATGGGAGTAGGTAAATGTAGGTTCAATAATTCAATGTAAAGATAAGAATAAAAATGGAAAGAAAAAATAAAGAAAAGAAAAGTAAAGCAGAAAAGAAATGGACGAAAAGATTTTTGTGTAAGCCAGCAACTGAATGTAATGAAGAGATAAATGCGAAAGCGGAAAAAAAAATATCAAGAAGAAAGAAATGAACAGAGCTTATGTACTTAACCTTTAAAGAAAAAGAGAGAATTGAACAAACAGAACTGTAAAAGGCAACGACTGACCGCAATGATACAGAGAGAAATGAAGGAAAGAAAGAGAGAGAGAATGTAAAGAAAACATCAGTGAAAAAGCTAATAAATGTCAACATTCAACTAATTTCAAGCTACAAATGGATGAGGAGGAAAGGATGAAGAGGAGATAAGAATTTTGATTACATAAGCTTCAGTTACCAAACAAAAATCTTTGAAAATAAAAAGACAAATGGAAAAAAGGAGAAGCTATAGAATAACTGAGAATGAGATTAGAGATAAAGAAAATAATAACATAAATGAGGACGAATGTGTAAATGATGAATGGAAGATGAGAGAGAATAAGCACGTGATAAAAATGGAGGAAGAGGAGGAGGGGGAGAAAATGAGGGAAGAACACGCGAGAAAAGAAGAAGAATAACAAGAAAAGAGAAGAAAACAATAGAAAAAAATAGTAGATAGACAAATACACAAATAAATGAATAGATAAGATGAATAAATAAATGAAAAGATATACACCACTCTAAAAAAAAGGTTAATACCCAGGGAGAGAGAGAGAGAGAGAGAGAGAGAGAGAGTGTGTGTGTGTGTGTGTGTGTGTGTGTGTGTGTGTGTGTGTGTGTGTGTGTGTGTGTGTGTGTGTGTGTGTGTGTGTGTGTGTGTGTGTGCGCGCGCGAAGATGAGAGAAATAGACTAACCTATAAATAAACAGGTAAACGAATAAATAAATGAACAAATAACTATCCTAATAATTAATCCAGGTGAGAGGGAGAGAGGGAGAGAGTACGAAGATGAGAGGACGCGAGACCCTCCACCAGAAACCAGCCCCACGTGTCACCTGTCGCCCCCTGTGCCGTGATTAGGGTCGTGTCATCTGTCCAGACGAGCCAATCAAGAGCGACGCGCGGGTCAATCTTTGATCAGAGATGACAGTTAGATAAGGTGATTGAATTTAGGGATTGAATGTGGGATGCGAGAAAGGGAGACTTGAGAGCCAATTGTACAGAGCAGATGGTATTGAAATTGAAGAGGAGAGGAGAGGAGAGGAGAGGAAAATAGGAGTGGAATGGAGAACAGAGGAGAGGAGGGGAAGAGAGAGGAGAGGAGAGGAGAGGAGAATAGAAGAGAGGAGAAGAGAGAAGTGGATAACAAAAGAGAGGAGAGAAGAGACGAGACTCAAGAGAAGAGAGGACTGGAGAACAGAGAAGAGGAGAGGAGAGAGAGGAGAGGAGAGGAGAAAAGAGGAAAATCGAGGAGTGGAATGGAGAACAGAGGAGAGGAGAGGAGAGGAATGGAAAACTGAGAAGAGGAAAGCAGAAGAAAGGAGAGGAAAGGAAACGAAAGGAAAATGAGGAGAGGAGAGGAGAGGAAAGATGGGAAGAGGGGAGGAGAGAAGGCCAGAGAAGGAGAAATGAAAACAGACAATTCAAAAGGGGGGTGCAATATCACGAAAGAGGAGAAAGGAAAGGAGGAGTAATAGGAGAAATAGAAGCAGGCAGTACAGAAAGTAGATATAATATTAATATCGAGAAGTACATAGCAGGATGATGACTCCAAAGAAATACGCAGTAGAAAGAAGGACAAATAGCAACAGACATGAGGCCCTGAATAGGTTGTCTGTGCAACTATTCTACACCAATTATTAATGTTAGAAGAAGGATAGTAAAGTACAAGACTCCTCCCTACCCATCCATCTCTTCAGTCGAGGCTGATCTAAAAGAGAAAGAAGAGGAGAAGGAGGAGGAGGAGGAGGAGGAGGAGGAGGAGGAGGAGGAGGAGAAGAGGAGGAGGAGGATATTATAAAAAAAAAAAAACATAAAAACATACAGTAAATAAAAGCGTGAATCACAAATGCAAATATGAACAACTGAACGAGGTTAGGCCAAAAAAAAAAAAAAATTACATAAACAAGTAAAAAAGAAGAAAAATCAAGTAAGAAGAAATGAAGACAAAAGAATGGGGAATGAAGAAAGAGAGAGAAAAACGTGTAAGAAATAGAAAATTAACAAAACACATGAGAAATGAAGACAAAAGAAATGATATGAATAATGAATCTTATTAGCGAACAATATTCCTAAGTCAAAGAGCGAGAAGTGAAAAACAACAGATGAAAGGCGATTAATTAAAAGAACGCCCAGGTAAATGACAGGTGAGGCACGTGAGGCGAGGTGGTGCTGGAGACAATGGTGATGATGGTGTTTGGAAGTGTGATGTGTGGTTTTAGTGTTAATGATGTTTTTAGTGGTGGTGATGGTGCTAATGATAGTGATTAAGTTATTTTATGGATGATGTTAATATTGTCATTATCAGTGGCGGTGATGGGGAGGGTGGTGCTGGAGGAAATGGTGATGATGGTGTTGTGGTGAATGTGACGTGTGGCTTTAGTGCTGTTGTATTGATGTTGTTAGTGGTGGTGATGGTGTTACTGATGGTGACTTAAGTTATTTTTGTGGGTGATGTTAATATTGCCATAATCAGTGGTGGTGATGGTGGTGACTGTTATTATGTATATAAGGGAAGACAGGATTATGTAAGAGGGGAAAGCCGGCCAAGAGCAACAAAAATATAATAGGTCCACTTAGTTGCCAGTTCCCCTTGGAGGTCTGATAGAGTTAGCCGAAAAACAGGGACAAATTTCTTGAAACCTCCCTCTTAAATTGAGTCAAGCCATAGGAAATTGAAAATACAGGAGCAGGCAGAGAGTTCCAGAGTTTGCCAGTGAAAGGTATGAAAGATTGAGAGTAATGATTAACTCTTGCATTAGGGAGTTGGAAAGAGTAGGGGTGTGTTACTATTGTTACTGATATTAGTGGTAATTGTGATTATATTAGTGTTGTGGTATATATGAGGATGTGGTGTTGTTGTTATTGCTGCTAGTGATGCTGAGGGTGGTGATGGTGGTGGTGATGGTGATGGTGAAGGGTCCTCCACTCCTTCCGCCACTCACCGTCAGCCTTGGGGTAGCAGTCCGGCACGTGGGGAAAGTAGCCGCAGTACCTGAACCGCTTGAAGATCCTGCCGCGTGGGAGAGACACAACTTAACCTAATGCGTAAAGACTGTCTCTTGTATTTAGTATCAAGTATTTTAGTGAGACTCATACACAAGAATGATAAGGTAATGCTAAGTAGCGAAAGGAAAAAGAAGAGATGTAGTCATTGTCATTGCTATTCCGTGTCAAAGCTCTGAAATGAACTCAAGGTGAACATTTTAGAATATTAAAGTTTTTATAGAATCAAGATTTGCAATGGTAATGTCAGGTAACGAGAGTGGGAAAATATGTTAGGATTGTCACTTTGTACTCTTTGTTAGATATTTAAATGAAGTTCATACGAAACTTTTAACGAAAGAAAGTATTTGTATTAGTAAGATTACAAATTTTTTTTTCATTTCTACTCCAAGTTAATTATCTGAGTAAAGTTCATGAAAAAATTTCAAATAGAAAAAAACAATATCATGCATTACACTGACAGGGAACAATCCATTTCATCTTACCTTTTACCTTCGATCCTCCTAAAATTACTAGACACAAGACTTTTTCAAATCCTCGCAGCAACAGGAAGACAACATTCCCCATCGATTACCGGGAGCAATTTCCTCACATATCACTCAAACAGGAACTCCTTTCACTCTTTTCTTCAGGTAGACAAAGCAGATTCCGTTCCAATGCCAGGATCGCATATGCTTTTGTTTCCTTGGCTCAACAACACAGAAAGGACGAAAATTCTATTGTTTGAATGTCTGGATGCGTTTACATAACTGAAGCACACGCGTGGACATTGCACGTGTGTGTGTGTGTGTTTCACTGTTTGATCTGCTGCATTCTCTGACGAGACAGCCAGACGTTACCCTATGGAGCGAATTCAGAGCTCATTATTTCCGATCTTTGGATAGACCTGAGACCAGGCACACACCACACACCGGGACAACAAGGTCACAACTCCTCGATTTACATCCCGTACCTACTCACTGCTAGGTGAACAGGGGCTACACGTGAAAGGAGACGCCCAAATATCTCCACCCGGCCGGGGAATCGAACCCCGGTCATCTGGCTTGTGAAACCAGCGCTCTAACCACTGAACTACCGGGCGTGTGTGTGTGTGTGTGTGTGTGTGTGTGTGTGTGTGAGGGCCACCGGACATTCTCTTTCCTCATAAAACCAAGCAAACACCCACGTTCGTGTCCCGTGACGTGCGTACAAGATAAACAAACATTAAACAAACACCAACACGTGACAGAAAAATACAGGAGGGAAAACAAGCACGCACACACACACACACACACACACACACACACACACACACACACACACACACACACACACACACACACACACACACACCTTTGAGGGTAGCTCCAACAAAGTAAAATCACAGCACAATATTGCTATGAAAGCGAGTCGAGTCAGTCTCTCTCTCTCTCTCTCTCTCTCTCTCTCTCTCTCTCTCTCTCTCTCTCTCTCTCTCTCTCTCTCTCTCTCTCTCTCTCTCTCTCTCTCTCTCTCTCTCTCTCTCTCTCTCTCTCTCTCTCTCTCTCTCTCTCTCTCTCTCTTCTTCTCTTTTCTTCTCGTCTCCGTTTACACTTCACGTCTCCTCTCTTGTCCTACATTCCCACATCATTCCTCTTCTTTCACCTCATCAAGTTTACATTCTTTCCTCATAACACCATCAACCTAATTCTTTCTCGTATTTTCTTCTTTTCCTTCGCATTACTGAAATACCTCATCATCATCTCTTCTTTCAGCAACCCTTCTTTCTTTGTTTATTCTACCTCTCCTTTTCATCGTGTGCTGCTTTCCTACCCCTTTCTGTGTTCTATGGATTCTTTGCCTCATATATATTTTTTATGCTCTGTCATATTTCCTTCCCATTCTACAAGTGTTGCGTTTCTTTTCCTTTCCTTTCTTTACTCTCCTCTTCCCTGTTTCACCTGTTCTTTCTATTCTGCTTGTCCTTTCTCTTCACTTCTCATTCGTTTTCTCCCTTCATTCTCCTTCTCTTCTCCTGGTTCTATTCCTCATCTTTCCATTTTCATCTCTTCTCTTCTTTGGTCACGTTTATCACATCTGTCTATCATTCTACCCTTTATCTCTAGTTCTTGATCCTTCTTTCAATCCCTTTCCTTCCCTCCCATTCATTCATTTCCCGCTTTTTTAATTCTTTTCCCTTCCTTTCTTCATTTCTTTCCTCCCTCTTTTCATGTCCATCCTTATTTTTTGCCATTTTCATCACTTCATCTTCCCTTCCCAGTCTTTCCTTTGCTTCTTTCCTTCGTCTCCTCCCTCTTCCATTAACACCTGTGTATTTAGTCCCCATCTCCCTCGTTCCCAATACTCACACGTGGGTCAGATTAGCAGGATGAGTCTCGTCTCGTAGGTGTGTCGAGATGTTCATTAGTAGTTCCGTGCTCATCTCCACACTGCCCATCCACCTGCAGGAGAAAAATAGCAGGTGAGAACTCAGGTGAAAAAGAAAGTAGGAAGGTACGATTTTTTTCTCATTTTCTCTGTTTTTGCTGTTTTATTTTTAGATGTGATATTTTTAGATGTGAAAGTAGGCATGTTTTTTTTTTCCTGTGTTTCCTCTATTTCTTCTTTTCTTTGGTCCTTTGTAAATGCTTTTTTAATATTTTTTTCTTTCCTTTTCTTTTCTTCTTCGTTTCCTTTTTTTGTGTCCTTTTCATTAATTCATCTTCTTGTTTGTTTCTCCCCCTCTTTCTTTTTTTTCTTCCTTCCATCGTTCCTTCTTTCCCTCTCTTCTTTTTCTTTATTCTTATCTTTCCTTCCTCCTATTTTTGTGACCTTGGCTGGTATCTTCCAAGCGTAAAATTGGAAAAAAAGAAATATGGAGGCAAGGATAGAGGGGAGAGAGAGAAAAAAAAGAGAACGTAGAGGAAGTAAGAGAATTTTTAGAGGTTATAACGAAACGGTGAATATAGATGGAAGGAGTGTGGATGGAAGAGAAACGTAAAGGTGGATAGATAGTTGGAGGGAGAGAAAGTGGATGAGAGGAAAAAAGGGAGATGAAAGACGAAGGAATATTGCCTTGAAGGATAGAGGATAAGATAACACAAAGAAGAAGAAAGGGGAGATGAGGAGAAGGAAAGACGGAGGAGCACAGAGAGAGAGAGAGAGAGAGAGAGAGAGGGAGAGATTGCTGACAGACACTGAAAAAGAGAACACAGGCAAAAGGAATAGATAAAACGAGCTATAGAAAAATCGAAAGTGACAAAAGGAACAGACTGCAATAAACGAGATATAAAAAATAGCGCAAAAAGTAACTAATGAGGTAAAATTTTAAATGTAATCAGAAAAAAAATAGAATACAATACACAATTCATACAATACCAAGAATAAAGAATACAAAAAGAATGAAAGCAAAAGGACAAGAACACGAACACGAACACGGACACAGGCACGAGCGAGGCATTTCACTGTACGTAATGCAAGTGACGCGAGATTGATGAGAGAGAGAGAGAGAGAGAGAGAGAGAGAGAGAGAGAGAGAGAGAGAGAGAGAGAGAGAGAGAGAGAGAGAGAGAGAAACAAATACATCCATTAATATGAAGGTTCCACCATTACGAAGCGTTGGCGAGACCAGACGACACAAGAGGCAGAATAAGTAATTGCACTGACGACAACTTCAACACTAAGGATTGATGCAAGTGACGCTAAGTATTGCAAAGATGTTACTGTTTATGATTATTATTATTATTACGCTAGATGTTGATATGTATTACTGCTACTACTACTACTACTACTACTACTACTACTACTACTACTACTACTACTACTACTACTACTACTACTACTACTACTACTACTACTACTACTACTACTACTACTACTACTACTACTACTACTACTACTACTACTACTACTACTACTACTACTACTACTACTACTACTACTACTACTACTACTACTACTACTACTACTACTACTACTACTACTACTACTGCTGCTGCTGCTGCTGCTGCTGCTGCTGCTGCTACTGCAACTGCTTCTGCAACTGTTGGTGCTGTTTCTTTTTTATGCAAAGAGGAGACTGGCCAAGGGCAACAAAAATTGGAAAAAAAGGCCCACTTGATTGCCAGTTCCCTTAAAGTTATGAAGAGCTATCCAAAAGACAGGGACAAATGTCCGCTATTACTGCTACAACAACAACAAAATCAACAAATCAACAACAATAACAACAACAACTATTGCTACTACTATTACTACTTATTCAAATGATAGGAAAATGCTAAGAATGAGTTTCCTATGAAGACCAAAAAGGAAAAGGAAAGAAAAGGTAAGGAATGAAAGCAGCGTGTTTACAGGAAAAAATATTTATATAATTAGTGTTAATGAAAATAATAAGCAAAACAGCGACAGATAACAACAACAAATAACAGAAACAGGTGCATTCTAAACATGTCTGTGGCTTAAAGGAGAGGGAAAGAATGGAATAAACAAAGAAAACGTAATAAAAAATAGCACAATGGATATAAAAAAAAAATCAAAGACAATAATGAACAATAAACTAAAACGTAAAGAAGAAAAAAGAAAAAAAAACAGAAAACGGGAAACAAAACAATAACCCAAGTATTTCATGTCCAACTCTTTTATTTTTCTTTTCTAGCAAAAATATAAGAAAAAAGTCACTATGTTATATTTCTCCAATTAAAAACTAGAAAAAAAAGAAAAAAAGGCTACAAAATTTCAAACACATCAAGAACAAACATTCAGGTCGCAATATTTCGCAAAGCTGATCAAAGTTTTCTGTTTTCCCTTTTTTCTCATTTCCATTTGAACTGATTCAGTCTTTTTTTTTCTTTGATATACCGGATGCAATTGTAAAACTCTCTCTCTCTCTCTCTCTCTCTCTCTCTCTCTCTCTCTCTCTCTCTCTCTCTCTCTCTCTCTCTCTCTCTCTCTCTCTCTCTCTCTCTCTCTCTCTCTCTCTCTCTCTCTCTCTCTCTATCTATCTATCACTATCTCTCTCTCTCTATCTATCCATCTATCTATCTATCTATCTATTTATCAATCTAAATGTCTGTTTGTCTGTCTGTCTGTCTGTCTGTCTGTCCATTTCTCTGTTTGTCAATCTGTCTGTTTTTTCTCTTCATTTTCTCTACTTTATTGTTATTTACTTTCATGTTAAAACCTTGTGTCTCTCACTTCCTATTTCGGGATTCACGATTAATCATTTTCTATTTTTCTTTACTTGTTTTGGGTCAGTAACTCATTACCTCCAATATCTAATTAAAGTCGTAGTTTTATATCCATTATAGACTAGAATCACTGTATATTTTTGTATTACTATCCATTTTATCCTCGCTGACGCATTCACGATGTCAAATAAGTATGTTATGCTCTTATTTTTAAAGCAAGACGAATTGTGTAATTTTCTCTATTGCATTTGAAATTATTGAAACTAAAATATTTTGTACATGTATTTAATGGTTCGTTCAGTATTTATAGAAAGCTATCAACTTTACACGCAGAATTATTCACTATGCAACAATTATGAATCTATGTGTTATTCTTCAGCACATGATTATTTCTACTGTTAAATTCAATGATTTCTATAAGATTTGTCCTCCACACACCTTTACCCTTCAAAACATGTAGTCGGACACATTTTTTCCCTGCATTTCATTACAGTGACGCCTTTTCCAATTCATTCGCCATAAAATGTTTTCCACGTAGTTGTCCAACAGTTCTCTCACACACCTTTTCATGAATACCTTTCTGTCCACCTGTCTCATATCTATACCTTTCTGCCTACACACCTTTCATTCAGTGTCGATTCATTCCTATTTCCTTATATCTAGTTTTATTTAGGAAGATCAAGCAAACGAAAAATAAAAGAATAGGAAAGAAAAGATACTAGTTTACCTACATGCTCTCTTATCCCCTATCATTCTCAATCACTCATCTCTTTTCTAGTAAACTCAGGGATTTTCTGTGTTTCTATATTTCCTTCATTCTGTGACTTGAGGACTTTCAAAAGGGAGGCTTCATGAAAGTTATCCTTCAGTTTTTCTTGCTTTAGTATCTGACAGTCTAGTGGGTCATTGCTTTTCTAAGTTTTTGTTTACCTTAGTGCTATTCTTATTCTTATATTTACACTTATCCATCAGTTTGAAGATCAAGGAAAGGGAAAAAGAAAAGATAAAGAAGGAAAGCTCCGTTACATAGCTACTTAAGTTCTGTTCACTCATATTTTGTCCTTCCATTTTCATACACACGTATCAATATTTGTCAGTCATTTTCCTCACAAATCTATCAACTCTTGTTCTCGCCCTCGCACATCAGACAACTTATGTGCTTCATACTCACAAGCTCGCCAGGTTTTCGAGAGGCTTGAAGGCGTTGGCGTGGATGGTGAGCAAAGGGTTGTGGTCCAGATTACTGTGGGGGAAAAATTGGAAGCAAAATTGACTGATTAAGCTTTTTCTCTTTTCCAGAAACACCTCTATAACTTTTATTAGACTTGTTTTTCTTACTGCAATCCTTTAAATACGTAGTTAGCCTCAAACAGAGAGGAAGGGAGTGATACGGTCAGAAACATGAGATGAGGACGAGTGAGAGAAGAGACCACTAGGAGGGAAGGACGGTGATAAAAGAGAGGAAGGAGAGAAAAGACAGGTTAATAATGGCAAAGAAGTAAGAGAAGGTGAGAAACATAAAGAGAAACAAATGTAAAGAAGCCAGAATACTAGAAAATCAAGAGGACACTGTAAAAATAAGAAAAATGAAGAAAAAATATTAGCGAAATCGTTCAAAAATACAGCAAACAGATGAAATTGAAAAAAAAAAAGAGAATTAAAGCAAGAATACATCACAAAAAATACTCATAAAAAGAAAATTAAATAAGAGCAAATAGAATTATTTAGATCGAAAGAAACTAGAGAAAGAATATAAAAAGAATAAGAAAAGAAACAACATATAAACAAACACGTTAAAAATATAAAAGACATAAAAAAGAAGAAAACTGACAATAACAAAGAAAGTGGGAAAGAAAGACGTAAGAGTGGAAGTGAAGAAAGAGGGGAGAGGAGAATGGAAGATAATTGGAGTGAGGGGATTAACTGATTGAAGGAGGGGAAAGACAACTGGGAAGGGAAATGTAATTGTGGGAGAGGAGGAGAGAAGGAAAATGGAAAAAAAGGGGAAGAGGAGGAGGAGGAGGAGGAGGAGGAGGAGGAGGAGGAGGAGGAGGAGGAGGAGGAGGAGGAAGAAGAAGAGGAGGAAATGGTGAAACTAATTAACGTGAGAGGTAAAAACAATTTAAGAAGTTTAAATTAGCTGAAGTGAAATGATACTGAGAGAGAGAGAGAGAGAGAGAGAGAGAGAGAGAGAGAGAGAGAGAGAGAGAGAGAGAGAGAGAGAGAGAGAGAGAGAGAGAGAGGAGAACGCTAATACGTATGTCAGCATGATTAATGGTCACACACACACACACACACACACACACACACACACACTTACAGGCTGACCAAAGTTTCGAGACCCACGAAGCTGTCTGAATGCAGGTGTCGAATCAGATTGTAGTTGAGTTCTCTGCACCAATGAAACAAAAGAACGATAGGTTAGTATTCTTTTTGAAAACAACCTTCTCTCAATTAAGAATAATTTTTTTTTCATTCTACTTCCTATATCACTACTACTACTACTACTACTACTACTACTACTACTACTACTACTACTACTACTAAATCTTCTCTTACTTAGAAATAATGTTATTTTATTCTAGTTCTTATACTACTACTACTACTACTACTACTACTACTACTACTATGTTACACACATAATTTTCTATCTTAATCTTTTAGTCATAACTCCTATTTCTTCATTTCTTCTTCTAATTCTTTTCCTCATCTTTTGTTTTTATCTTCTTTTCACTTTTTGTCTTTTACTTCATCACTCTGAGCGTTTTATCTACTAGCTGACTTTGATTTAATGTCACTCTTGTTTATATCATCTCTTTCTCCTCTTTCTTCTTCTCCTCCTCCTCCTCCTCCTTCTCCTCCTCCTCCTTCTCCTCTCTTCTTCCTCCTCCTCCTCCTCCTCCTCCTCCTCTTCCTCTTGAGATCAACTGTTGAAATATTTTGCTATATAAAAATTTCTTACTTTAGAAGAAGAAGAAAAGAAGAAGCAGACGAAAAAAGAAGAAGAAGAAGAAGAAGAAGAAGAAGAAGAAGAAGAAGAAGAAGAAGAAGAAGAAGAAGAAGAAGAAGAAAAGAATTGAAATGGAGAAAAAAGAAGAAAAAGAATAGCGGATGTGAACTGAATACGCTTGAAGATAAAAAAAAAAAAAGACAAAGAGAAAGAGGAACCTGCGAAATGAATGATAAGAAAAGAGGAAGAGGAGGACGAGAAAGAGAACGAATTTGAGGAGGATGAGAAAAATGAGGCAAAAATTACAAAGAATGTAAGTAAATGCGAGACACACAAGGACCAAAGGGACGTAATGTGATAAAGAAATGTGAAAGAAAACGGAGATAAGGACACGAGAGGATGATAGGAAACGAGCAACGATGCGCAGAAAATTGTGGAGGAAAAAGAAGAATGAAAGGAGAGATAAAGTAACAAAGGAAGCAACTGAGGACGAGGAAATAATGATGTTGACAAGACTGCAGAGAGAGAGAGAGAGAGAGAGAGAGAGAGAGAGAGAGAGAGAGAGAGAGAGAGAGAGAGAGAGAGAGAAACAAAGGAAATATGAAGAAAACGTAAAGTGACAAAAAAAAATATTACATCTTAACACAAACAGAAGAAAAGAGAAAAGCAAAGAAAAATAAATTGTTAATACCAAGACATTTATCTCCATCCTTTTTTCCTTTTTTTTTTTTATTTATACCACGTGGGCTTTTCACGGGAATTTATGGGCTAAAGGGGATACTTTTTGTGGTACCTCCTATCTCAAAGCCCACCCGCTAGGAAACCGTTGCCCCGAGTGAGGAAGCCCAACCTACACTCGGATCGTGGACAGGATTCGAACCCGTGCGCTTGGAGACACCTCGGATCCCAAAGCACGCATGGTTCCACTGCACCACGGATAATTCTGTCGGCTCTATATGGAGACTGGCAACTGAGTGGGTCTTTCATTATATATTTTGTTGCCCTTCGTCAGTCCTCCTCTCTTACTTAAAAAAAGAGGAGTAAGTGTGCAGAAAGTGACTGATTGACTGAGTGATTGATTGATTAACTGACAAACTGACTGACTGATTGATTGACTTACTAACTGACTGACTCAATGTTTGACTGACTAATTGACTGACTGACTGAATGAATGAATGAATGACTGACTGACTGATTGACTGACTGACTGACTGACTGACTGGCTGACTGACTGACTGCCTGACTTCCTAATTGACTTACTGAGTGACTGACTGACTGACTGACTGACTGACTGACTGAATGACTTATTGACTGACTTTGTACCTGCTTCTGTATATCCTCCTGTGTGTGACTCTAACTCTTTCAGGCAGGAGGTTTCAAGACATTTCTCTTTGTATTTCCCGCCTGGCTTTGAGGCTTAGCTCGTTAGGGTCTGGTGGCATTAGTGGACCCTTTCACAATTTTCACTCTTCTATTTATTTACTCATTTATTTAGGTTGTAGGTTAGTTAGTTCGTTTGTCAGTTTGCCCACTAGTTATTTACATTTTTATCTGTTTATTTTTCTATTTCTATTCCCATTTTATGTTTTCCTCTACTTTATTTTTTCTTTTGTTTACTTATTCATTTATTTAGGCAGTAGGTTTGTCAGTTCGTTTGTCAGTTTGTTGGTTAATCTTTTTCATTTTTATCTGTTTATATTTTTCTATTTCTATTTCAACTTTCATTCATTTATATTTTCATCTACTTTGTTTTTTTTCCTTTTGTTTATTTATTCATTATATTACCCATGTAGTTAATCGTTTAGCTTGTTAATTAAGCAGTTAATTGGTTTCATCTTTACCTACTTAACCTTTTCAGTACTAGGACATATTTCTGCCATAAGTTTTGGGTGTGATTAGACTATCTTATTTACATTAGGGAAAAGTTTAAGGAGGAAGTCATAAGATTGATGGCCAGTCTTCACTATTTTAATTCCCCACATGAGTTTCTGAAGCTATATAGAATCACCAAATACTAAACAGAATTGATATAAAAATACGTCATGGTAGTGAAGTGGGTAATTTTTTTTGCTTCATACATAAAAAAAATCAAAGAACTGTTTACACTCGCAATTTAATTTGACTCCTCCTAAAAAAAAAAAAAAGACTAAGATTAAGTGACGTAAGCAATAAATAGAGACAGGAAACAAGTCATACG
>NC_059275.1:14029533-14057033 GCF_017591435.1 Portunus trituberculatus
CTCTCTCTCTCTGAAATGGCAAGCAAGGGTTGAATTACGTTGAGAGAAAAGAAGGAGAGAGATGGAAAATAGCGGGAGAGAAAAGATTTAATATGCTAAGAGGACACGAGCGTTATTTAGTTAAAGGAGTTGGTCATGAGGAAACAAGGAGGAGGAGGAAGAGGAGGAGGAGGAGGAGGAGGAGGAGGAGGAGGAGGAGGAGGAGACAAAGCTTGTAAAAGTATAAAAGGCAAGAAACAAAAGGAGAGAATTGAAGGATGAATAGAGCAAAAGCAGCATCATAAAAATGAAAACAGGACACGAGGTTTATGGCATCAATCTGCTAATTTTGAGGCACTATTTATATCCGAGTAAAATATGTTGCCTTTTAAATCAAAACCTAATTCATGGAGAGATGTGGCGTGTAATTAACCCCTTCAGTGCCATGACGTGTTTTCATATTCATTCTGCTTACTATTCAGTGATTTTATACAGATTCAGAAACTTATGTGGGGGTTAAAATAGTGAAAACTCGGGCAATTAATCTTCTGACCTCCGTAGACTCTTCCTGATGTAAATAAAATCATCTGACGTACCCAAAACTCATAGTAAAAAATGCCTCCCAATACTGAGGGAGTGAACGTAATTATAGAAAAAAAACAAGCCAACGAAACTTAAAGAAACTAAAGCAACTCAAACTTAACCTAAATAAGACGTAACCAAACCAAATCAAACCAAACTAACCTAACCTAACTTAACCTAACTTAACCTAACCTAACTATACCTCAAATCAAAAATACTAATGTTACTTCAGTATGATCAGAGGCGTTAGTAGATGGAAAGAAAGGAAAATAAAAGTACTTACAGTTCCGTGAGTGACTGTGCGTTGCGGCTCACGGTTCTGTTAGTCATGGTCACTGGGCTATAGTTGATCCACCTGAGGGAGAGAGAGAGAAAGGTTAAGCCACGTCATGTTAGGTCACGTAGGGGAAAGTTTGGTTAGGTTAAGGTTAATGTTAGAAAGGTTATTGAGAGTTAGATGAAGAGAGGAGTACAAGAGGAGTAGAGGAGAAGAGGAGGAGAAGAGAAGAGGAGGAGGAGACAGAAGGAGAAAAGAAGAAAATGGGAAAAATAGATGAGAATGTAATGATCAGTATGTCACGATTGTTTCCACACGATGACACAGTCTGAAAGAAGAGAGCTGGAAAGAAGTAACAGTTTTGTCAGGGCTTTACAGCTTCAAAAAAAAAAAAATAATAATAATCTTGAGTAAACGAGTTTCTCATGACCAAATACGATCCGGAAAATAAAAACATGTTTGTCACAACGCTATGTACAAACTGAGGCAAGACATTCTCTGCACACACACTCAAAAACGAAAGCAATAAATAAAGAAAAAGAATAGAGGAATTTCATATTTATATAATTTGTCAGAAGAAACCAACGTAAAAATGTAAATAAAAGGTTTTTATATATCAGTGCGAGGATAAAAGCGAAGCTACAACTTTCTCACACCTTTAAAATAGTAGGAAAACAATGAAAAAATAAAAGAAACCCTAAAATTCTCACGCACATACAATCCAACTGAAAAAAAAAATGGAAACGATGAAAAAAAAAAACATTTCTGAAACTTCTCTACAAATGAAAAAATCTTCACTCATCCTTTCCGCTGCTTTTTTTTTTTTTGTCTTTATTTAAATTTTATTCATTATTTCACCGGAACAGACCACAAGGGGCCACTCTTCCACACACCCACTCACAACTGTTTGGTATTCAAGAAAAAATACAAACAGCGGGCTGAGTTTTCCTGGAGCTCACCTGGCACCTGATTAACTAAATACCTGGGAAACACTGAGAGGGAGGCACAAGTATGTCGAGTACGTGGTGGTTGTGGTGGTGGTTCAAGTAGAAGTAGTAGTAGTAGTAGTAGTAGCAGTAGTAGTAAAGATGGTAGTAGTAGTAGTAGTGGTAACAGTACTAGTAGTAGTAGTAGTAGTAGTAGTAGTAGTAGTAGTAGTAGTAGTAGTAGTAGTAGTAGTAGTAGTAGTAGTAGTAGTAGTAGTAATAGTATTAGTAGCAGTAGTAGTTTGAGCAGTAGTAGTAGTAGTAGTAGTAGTAGTAGTAGTAGTAGTAGTAGTAGTAGTAGTAGTAGTAGTAGTAGAAGTTGTTGTTGTGGAAGTGGAAGACGAAAACGAAGACGAAGAGGACGACGATGAAGAAGAGAAATAAGAAGAGGATGAGAAAGACTAGGAAGAGGAAAAGGAAGAGAATGAGAAGCAAGAGGAAGAGGAGGAGGTCACCAGAATCTCTTAATTTTCTCATTTCCTACAAACGAAACAAAAAAAAAAAAAAAATCAGCAAATTTGCACTCACAACACCCGCCATAAGTTAATAAGAAGGTTAATTAGCTTAGTTTTCTTTTGATTACATTTTCAGTTCATTTTCAGTTCAATCATTCATGGAAACATTAAAATTAAAGAGAAGACGTAATGGAGCATCCCTCTCTCTCTCTCTCTCTCTCTCTCTTAGCATTCGAATTCCCATATCTTATTATATTCTTCTTCCTCACTTCACGACTACCCATCTGTCTTTTTTCTCCTCCTCCTCCTCCTCCTCCTCCTCCTCCTCCTCCTCCTCCTCCTCCTCCTCCCTCCTTTGTCTTCTGTCTTTTCCCATTCTTGCTATTGGAAATCAGCCGCCCAGAAAACACTCCGCCTGTACAGACTTTTGCCACATATTTCTTTCTTTCAGTGTTCCTTCCCTATTTCTAGTATTTTTTTCCTTGTTCCTTGTCTTCTTCTCTTTTTTCTAGTTTTCATTGTTGTTCTCTTCATTGTCGTGGTTAGTTTTTTTTTATTTCTGATTTTTTTCTCTTTTCATTTTCTTTCTTTCTTTCTTTCTTTCCTTTTCTTCTTCTTCTCTTTCTTCTACGCCATATTTTATTTTCTATTAGTAAATGTTTTCTATCTTCAACATTTTTTTTTTTTTATTTCTTTGTCTCTCTTCTGGCAATTCATGTCTTGCTTTCTGTTTTGTTAAAAGCATGTGTTTGTTTCAGTCATCCGTTCAAAATTTCAAATCCGTTTTCTTTCTCTCCTATAGTCCAATCTTGACCTTTCCCAACACAAAATATCTTTTATCCCAAAGCTATTCTAGATTTTTCATGTTTTTTTTCCCCTGATGATTAAAATATATGAGTATTTATCAATGAATCTAACATTTCTTACCAGTTTTCTAATCATTTTCATAGTAAACATCTGACTTATCTACACCATCTTTTTTTTTATATCTAACCTTCATTGTTTTCTATATTTTCTCTGTCTCAGGAAAAAAACAATACCTAATATCCACAGATCTCAAAGTTTTCCAACTCATTTCCTTGATCTGTCTCTACCTTACATTGTCTAATATATTTTTCAATCATCTTTCCATTACATTCCCAAGAAACTTCAATAATTATAAGAATCTTATTTCTTTCCGTCTTTCAAATGCAATTCTTACATCGTCTAGTTTAATACTTTCCTTGGCCTTCCTCTTACAAAAAAAAAAAAAAAAAATTCACAGCATATTCTTATCTTCAACCTTTCATTTTTTTCTCTCTCTACCTTTTCCATTGTATATATTCCTTACCCTTTCCTTCTTCTTCCTTTCACCACCTTCTCGTTCTCTCTTTCCATTGCATATATAAAGTACCAATATTTTCCTATTCCTCTAAACCACCTTCCTTTTCCCTCTTTCCATAGCATATATACCATACCAACCTTTTTCTATGCCTCCCAAAACCACCTTCCCTTTCTCTCTTCCCACTGTATATATCCCCGTACCTGTCATTTCCTAGCCAAACCTGTCTCTTCCCCAGACCGTACCATCGCTATTTCCCTCGCCCCGTGACAGCCTCTGCTGCTGTGGATTCTGTCGCTTATCCCCGAGCTGTGAAGACAGGTATGGAGGGAGGCAGCGGGGACTCACAGTGTTTGCCTTGCTGCTCCGAGATAAGGCTAGGCTATGATGTATTGTTGAGCTTGCGTGACGACCGAGGAAGCTGCAGTGAGAAGGAAGGTCAACAAGGGAGAAAGAGAGCGAGAGAGAGAGAGAGAGAGAGAGAGAGAGAGAGAGAGAGAGAGAGAGAGAGAGAGAGAGAGAGAGAGAGAGAGAGAGAGAGAGAGAGAGAGAGAGAGAGAGAGAGAGAGAAGACACACACTATCCCAGTCAGAATATAGAATAGGTTGTGATATGTTTTAAAATATGCACAACGTAATCATTTGGCTGGAAAAGGGACGTTGAGGAGAGAGAGAGAGAGAGAGAGAGAGAGAGAGAGAGAGAGAGAGAGAGAGAGAGAGAGAGAGAGAGAGAGAGAGGAATCAGAGGACTGTCTAATAAGCTCAATACAACTCAGGTACATTATCATAAGTATCCCCAGGTGATCTCATGTTAATAGAGGCGAAATTCCGGCAGTTAAACCTTAAATACTCGCTCTTACTCCCGCTTACTCTTTGCGTTTACTTATTGACAAAACCCAGAAGGGAAGATTATGAAGAAAAAAGAAAAAAGAAAATGAGAAAATATGTTTGGATTTCTCAGTTAATCGCTGCAATAACTGTGATTAAGAAGCCGAACGTATTGGCAAGAACGTCAAATATTTAATGTGATGGCGAAATGAAAGTGCTATTCTTACATTAGCTTAACGCGCTGCTTCTTCTCTAAACAGCTTTGCGCTATGTATAACTCTAGCGATTCCGTGGCGGGAAAAAATATAGCTTCCTGTGTCTTTTATTTTCTGTCTTTCTTTCTTATTTGTAGTCTCTTTTCTTACTTTTCGAAAACTGTTCTTGTTAATGTGCTTGTTCTTGCTAATGTTGTCCCTTTAATAGTTCGTGTTGTTTTTTTGTTATTTTTCTTCGTATTGCTGTTGTTTTTGTTTTTGTTTCTCTTGCCTTGTTCTTGTTCTTCTTATTTCTCGTGTTGTTCTTGTTCTTTTCCATGTTTTGTTATTCTTCTTCCTTTTTTCGTCCTTTTCTTCCACCACCACCGCCTCTTCCTTCTCGGTAGAATCAACCAGCGTGTTGTTTTTTTTCCTGCTTATCCCTTGTGCTTTCTTTAACTTATTCCTTACCAGCTCAATAGACACACATGCATGAATAAATACACTCAGTAATAAAACACGTGATGCACTGGAATAAAGTAAAACTAGATAGATTGACAAATATAGGCAGATAGAAAATAGATAGATAGATATATGGATAGAAAGATAGAAAGATAAGTTAATAGATAGAGGGATAGATCAACATAAAGAAAAACAAACACACAAAACATAGATATATAGATAAACAGAAAGAATAAACAGACACACGGACACACAGACAGACAAATACACAGATAAATAAACCTTCGAAATACACACTAGAATCATAAAACACAAATTTCAACACACATTAAGACGCTCACCAAACACTCACCATAAAAAAAAAAAAAAAAAACATAACTCATAACTGAAACCTAGCATGTGAATCTTCAGACCACTATCAACTTCCTTTACTTTACTCTACTACTACTTACAACTTTGCCTCTGTATGTTAATCTTGCATCTACTAATACCTTCTTTTACTCTACTTACAGGGAGAGGAGGCCGGGCACGAGATCAAGCACAAGATCGATGTCAGAGATGAGGTTGTTGCACAGGTGGAGGTAGCTGGGCCTGAAGAGGGAGCTGAGGCCTTGTAGAGATTGAGGGTCGTCGCTCAGTAAGTTGTGTGACAGGAACCTAGAGTAGAGAAAAGGGCAAGGTTGGTAATCTCCTCTGGCTATTTCGTTTGTTTGTATATCTCGATGTGTGTTAATGGGTTTTTGTCTGTCTGTCTGTGTGTGTGTGTGTGTCTACTTATGTACTTGTTTATTTTTATCTAGCTATCTACTCACTTACTCGTTTATCTATCTATCTATCTATCTCTTTCTCTGACTATCTATTCATCTACTAATTTATCAATCTCTGCATTCATTCGTCCATCCAATCTTGTTATTTATTTATCTATGTATCTACCTACCTATTTATTTATCTATCTATCTAGGCATTTATCTATCTTCTGTCTATATATGTGACTATATATGCCTGTTCATTCATCTATCTATTTAACAATCTCCTCTGGCTATTTCGTCTGTTTGTATATCTCGCTGTGTGTTAATGGGTTTTTGTCTGTGTGTGTGTGTGTGTGTGTGTGTGTGTATTTATGTACCTGTATTTTTTTTTATCAAGCTATTTATTCATATACTCGTTTATCTATCTATCTCTTTCTCTGATTATCTATTCCTCTACTACTTTATCAGTCCCTCCATCCATTCATCCACTCATCTATCTATTCATCTAGTTGTCTATTCATTTATGTATCTATTAGTTCATCTATCTCTTTATCTATTCATTTATCTATCTTCTGTCTATATATGTGACTATATGTATGCCTGCTCATTCATCTATCTATTTAACAATCTATCTTATCAGCTATCTAGGCCACGATTTCCGGCAGGCAAATGCAACACAAATCCTCGATAGTTTTAACAGTTTTAAGTCACAAACAAGTATCAGATGACGAGGCTCCAGGTAAACTCCAGGTAAACTCATCCAGTGCTACTAGAAATATCTGATGCTTGTAAAGAAAAACATGAGAAAAATGAGGCAGTTTTGGAGAAAGGCATAAGAAGTATCGCCTTTCACAAAATTCCCTTAAGAAGATACACGTAATTTTTGTTTTACTCCCTGTGTTGTGTTGTATCGTGTTGAGGGCAAGGCACGCAAGTCAAGGGGTCGTTTTATCTGGCAACATTTCCCTGACGGAGTTCCAAGTTGATCCTACAATTACAAGTCTTTTTAATGGAATTTTTAAAGAGCGAGGTGTCGGCACGTGAGGGACTTAAGTGTTTCCTTTTTATTACCACAACTACAACTTTTTATTACCACAGCTAGACCAAGGACACAAGCAAGAAGAGAGAGAGAGAGAGAGAGAGAGAGAGAGAGAGAGAGAGAGAGAGAGAGAGAGAGAGAGAAAGAGAGAGAGTTTTGCTAATTTACCGCTCACACTCCAGACAAGAAAATGAAGTGGGGGTCAGTTTAGTATTCCGAGCATTAAGTTCCTCCACTGTAACACAAAAAAATGAAAAAAAAAATACACAACACCAGTTATATTTTTCCCTGCTATTTTCTTCCGCCTATCAGTTTCCCTACTAAACATGAAACTAGGCATTACTTTAACATCCCAAACATCGCATTAATTCTTCCATTGCAACAATATTACAAAAATCTAAGAAGAAATCGTCAAATACACATGTTCTTTCCTCGCTATAGTTATCTATCACTCAATAAGCTGAATTAAGAGTATTCTTGGACATGGTGTGTAAAATAGTATTGACGCTTAAAGGACTAAAGATTGTTCGATAAAAGATTATATTTTAGACATATGGAGTACATTTATACGTGATATTTGTGTCTATCTTTGTTGTGGCCGAGTTCTTTCAATATTCAGGCCACAGTATTAATTGGTCTGCATGAATACAAAGAAAAGAGAGAACAGGGCCATTCATTTGTCATCTCTAGGATACGGAATTAATTGAAAGACTAATGCAAAATATGAAAGTAAAATCTGAATAGCCCCATGGGAAATATTGTCCAGATAAAAAGCTCGAAATATTATGTAGCAAAATGTAGAGAAAAAAAGAAAAGGAAATAAAATGTTGACTTGAAAACAAAAATAGGAGATAAAACTAAAAAAAGAAAAATGTTAGTGTTATATTCAAGAGGAAAATAGCAAAACGAGAAAAAAAAATACGATAAATGAAAGAGAAAGGTAAAGAACAATGCAGCGACAAACTCTTTGCAATTTATCACAGAACGAAAAGCATAAAATGTAATGTTATGTCCATGTGTTGTGCTGGTGTGGTGACGCAGGTGGCGCTGACCTTCACCGCGCTGCAGAGGTGGACGGCAAAACTTTACAAAGAGAAGACTGCTAAGGAGATTCACCTAAGCTAACCTAAGCCAACATAAGCTAACCTATCCTAGCCTAAGCCAACCTGACCTTACCTACCTTACCTTATCTAACCCTAATCTAACTAAAGCTAACCTAACCTAACTTAACCTAACCTACCCTAACCCAAACCATCTTAACCTAACCTACCCTAACTTAACCTAACTTACCCTAACACAAACCATCTTAACCTAACCTAACCTAACTTAATTGATCGGAACCTACTCATACACCTTAGCAATATAAGTTGAGAGAGAGAGAGAGAGAGAGAGAGAGAGAGAGAGAGAGAGAGAGGTTTATTGTCTAATCTCTTTCTCTCTCTTTCTCCCGTTTATATTTCTCTTTTCTTTCTCTTTGGTTCTCCGTTTATATTTCCATTATTCTTTTCTTTATTCATTTTTGGTTCACACACAAAGAATATGCCGCAATATCTAATCTCTCTCTCTCTCTCTCTCTCTCTCTCTCTCTCTGCTCTCTCTCTCTCTCTCATCCTCTCCCTTTCCCCTCATCACATCCTCATTTTTCCACTCACTCTCACTATTCACGTTCTTTTCACGCAGAATAATTAGAGACTTAGCCTTTTTTTAAGTCCTCCACCACCACCACCACCACCACCACCACCACCACCACCACCACCACCTTGTCCTACCATCCCTCTTGCTTTCTCTTCTTCATCTTTTTCCTTCTCTTTCTCCTCCTCCTCCTCCTCTTCCTCCTCCTCCTTCCCCTCCTCCTCATTCTCCTCCTCCTTCTCCTCCTCCTCTTTCATATTTCACTGCGTATTCACTAAAGACGACGAGAGAGAGAGAGAGAGAGAGAGAGAGAGAGAGAGAGAGAGAGAGAGAGAGAGAAGGAACCCCCCCCACACATCCACACGTCAAACCTCAGAGCAACAAGCAAACTAACAAATAAAACAGTAATTACCACCATTAAACGGTCTTCCCGGAAAAATGAGAGAGAGAGAGAGAGAGAGAGAGAAAGGAGCGTTAAACTGTTTTCTCTCTCTCTCTCTCTCTCTCTCTCTCTCTCTCTCTCTCTCTCTCTCTCTATATATATATATATATATATATATATATATATATATATATATATATTTTTTTTTTTTTTATCTATCTATTTATCTATCTATCTATCTATCTATCTATCTATCTGTCTATCTATCTATCTGTCTATCTATCTATCTATCTATTTCGTTTTCTCCTCTTAATTTTTTCCCTCTCTCCTTCGCTTCATAAATTTGTTTTCTCTTCTTCCTCCTCTCTTTGCATTCCTTCCCCATTCCTTCAATTCTTTCTTTCAATCTTTCTTTCCTAATTTGCTGTGTTATCTACATATTTTTCTCCTTCATTTACTTACTTTATAATCTTCCTCCTCTTTTTTTATTTTATTCATCTTTCTCTTTCTCGTCTCCTTTCACACCCTCCTGTTTCTCTTCCTTCTTTTCCTCCTCCTCCTCTTTTCCTTCCACCTGCTCATCATCACCACTTTTGTCCTTCATTTCAATTCTTTCCCTTCTGCCTCTTTCTCTTCCTCCTCCTACTAACAGTCACATAGACAGCTTCGTTAGGCCCAGTAGTGCTGTTGCTGTCTGTCCCTTCCCTTGTATTCCTTTGTATTTCTTTGTACTATCATTTTTTTTTTTTCATCAGGCATTCTCCTTTCTTTGCCCTCACCACCACCATCACCACCACCTCCCTTCTAGTACTTACACCTTAAGAAGAGGAAGGCCACTGAAGACCCCGGCTGGCAGTACAGTGATCTTATTGTGGTCCAGAAATCTGTGAGGGGGAGGTGTAAATTAGACAGGTGAGGCTGGGAATCAGGTAGCGTAGGTAAGGGCGGGAGAGAGAGAATGAAGGTGTGGGAGAGATTGATGGTGCGAGGAGGAGAGAGTGACAGGGAGAGGAGTGGAGGGTGGGAGGAAAGGGTAAGATTGGAGGTGTGAAGATGGGATGCAAATCTGGATGGTAGGTGAGGAAAAGGAGGAGGAATAGTGTGTGTGTGTGTGTGTGTGTGTGTGTGTGTGTGTGTGTGTGTGTGTGTGTGTGTGTGTGTGAGAGAGAGAGAGAGAGAGAGAGAGAGAGAGAGAGAGAGAGAGAGAGAGAGAGAGAGAGAGAGAGATTAAGGATACACGTATTGAAACTGGAAGAGGAGGAGGAGGAGGAGGAGGAGGAGGAGGAGGAGGAGGAGGAGGAGGAGGAAGAAGAGGAGGACGTTCAAGAAAACACGGGAACAGGAAGTTTGTGGGAGAGAAAACCATGAAAAGAGGATAAATACTGGAGAGAGAGAGAGAGAGAGAGAGAGAGAGAGAGCAGATGGGATGACAGAAAGGTAAGGATGAGAGGAGGAAATCTTCAAGAGAGTAAATTCAGGTAGGAAATATTACGTTTTCTTTATTGGTGTGCATTCACTCATGGTGGAACAGACTTTATCAAATTTGAGTTCGGTTTATATCCTTCAAAAATTCGTGTCAAACTTTTACGCTTCTTTCAGTCAAGCTTTCAAAAATTAATATCTCTAGAGTGATTTTAGAGAGAGAGAGAGAGAGAGAGAGAGAGAGAGAGAGAGAGAGAGAGAGAGAGAGAGAGAGAGAGAGAGAGAGAGAATGTTGCAAATCCATTACCATAAAAGAAAAAAACAACAAAAGACTAACACAAAAGAAAGAGAAAGATATAAAAGAGAACAAACCATAAACTAAGAAAACAATAAGAAAAAAACAACATAAGAAAGAAAAAAAACACAGCAAAATAAAACAAATAGGGAGAAAATAGAAAAATAACAATAACACCAGAGAGAGAGAGAGAGAGAGAGAGAGAGAGAGAGAGAGAGAGAGAGAGCCGAACCCAGCTACACACCCTTTCAATCACTCCTTCTTATGGTCGAATTCTTTGCACGAGGATCGAAGAATTGAAAATAGAGCGTCTGTCAAGAGGGGAAAAATTGCTCTCAAGGCATGTAGACAGCGCGAGGGGAGAAAGAAGGGGAGTGAGGGGAGGGAAAGGGGAGGGTAAGGGGAATGAAAGCATAAAGGAGAGGAGTGAGATGGGAGAGTGAAGAGAGGAAGGAGGGGGGAGAGTAAGGGGAGTGAGAAGAAAGAGGAGAAGGAGAAGGGAGAGTGAGGAGGAGATAGGAGGTAGAGAACAACGAGGGGAGGAGGGAAGGAAGTTTTGAAGGATGAAGATGATAACACGTGAACAGAGAGAGAGAGAGAGAGAGAGAGAGAGAGAGAGAGAGAGAGAGAGAGAGGAGGGTGGGGGAAGTGTTGCTCACATTTGGTTGAGGCGTGGGTAGCGCTGCAGGTCATCCGACGATAGAACAATACTGTTGTTTCCCAAGAGCCTGTGAGGAGAGAAAGGGAGAGTGAGAGAATGAAAGAGAAAAAGAGGATTATCTTAGAAGACGGATTACCTTACAAACACACACACACACACACACACACACACACACACACACACACACACACACACACACACACACACACACACACACACACACACACAAACGGAGATAATTAGCAAGATGTTTCACTGTCAAAAATTCATTACAGATATAGCATAACAATTCCAAACCATATTTTCTTTAATATTCACAAGAAGCATAACTTTGAGGAATATTTCAGTTGTAAGACGGATAATTTTCAACAGAGAGAGAGAGAGAGAGAGAGAGAGAGAGAGAGAGAGAGAGAGAGAAAGAGAGAGAGAGATGCTTGAACTGTGCTAGAAGTAAAAAGGCAAGACACTGATAGAAAGTAGCCAAGTTTTCTTTTCTTTCATCTTTCTCTATTTCCTTTATTCCTTTTTACTTTCCTTCCTTAAACTGTCTTTCTTCTTTCTCCTGCCTTCCGTCTTTCCATTCCAACACCAACCATTTAAAAGAGACAAACAAACCAACCTTTTCCATCGCCCATATCACTGCATCGCTCACCACTCTCAATAAAACAGAGAAAAAAGAACACCTCAAAACCTTTCAGAAACAATCACCAAGAGCAACCACAAACACACACATCTACAAACACACTCATACGTACAAACTGGTGACGTTGGGATCTAAGTCTTGAGGGATGGACGTAAGGTGAGCGTTCCTGCAGACGAGGTGAGTTCCCAGGCGACAGTAGCACTCTGGAGGGACGCGAGTGAGGTCTGAGAGGAGAGACAAGAGTGTGGGTCAGTGATGGGTGGATATGTTAGTTTGTGAGGAAAGTATCGCAGAGAAGTGAGAGAGTGTGAGAGAGTAAGAGAGAGAGAGAGAGAGAGAGAGAGAGAGAGAGAGAGAGAGAGAGAGAGAGAGAGAGAGAGAGAGAGAGAGAGAGAGAGAGAGAGAGAGAGAGAGAGAGAGAGTGTGTGTGTGTGTGTGTGTGTGTGTGTGTGTGTGTGTGTGTGTGTGTGTGTGTGTGTGTGTGTGTGTGTGTGTGTGTGTGTGTGTGTATGCGTGTAAGTGCCTGTGTGTGTCTTTTTTAACTTTATCTTGAACAGGGCATCCTCGCAAGTGTGTGTGTGTGTGTGTGTGTGTGTGTGTGTGTGTGTGTGTGTGTGTGTGTGTGTGTGTGTGTGTGTCGGAACAGAAGGAGAGAGGGAAAGAATAAGAGCAAGTTAATTCCAGAAATACTGGAAAGAGAAAAAGAGAACAGGAAAAAGAGAAAGCTCATGTAATGGAATGTGGACTCACTGCATGAGAAGAAGGGATAAAATAAAGGTTAAATCCGGATCATTTTCAGGACTCAAAACACTCCTTCCCTGAAACACTATATGAAAAGAACAAGAGGCATTTCAGAGGACACGCACGGTAGAAAAAGAGAGAGAGAGAGAGAGAGAAGAAAAGAAGACGAGCGTGATAAGACTAAATTTAAAAAGAGGTAGGAAGAAATTGTCACACATAAATTGCACATGAAACTAAATTCAGGATATGAGAGACAGATAAAGGTGTGATGATATAATAAAAGCAAAATAAGATAAGGAGAAATATTGTTTGTGAGATAAAGAATGGAGTAGATTCATTTAAGTCAGGAGTATTTAAATAGATGCTTAGTTTTGAAATAAATAATATAAATGCATTGATAGAAATTATCTGAGGATGTACAAGCTTAGTATGTCTTACGCAGGAAATGCCACATCCAGATCGAGTGTTTGATTATTTTTCTTTTAAATATCGATGGGAAAAAAATACACACTATAAGGATGATCACGCTCAAATCACACTAAATTCACGCTCAAGTCAGTCTCAAGTCACATTTAAGTCACGTTCAGCTCACGGTTCAGTCACATAATATTATATGCATTTCATATTCATTTCGTAGTAGAAGTCTTTACACTTACGGTTACAGTCCTCATTGAAATGCAAATAACAAAATAGGATCAAACGGTAAAATAAGCTTCACCGGCCGTACATAAATCAGTATTCAGAATCGCTTTGCTCTCTTACCACAACTATTTTTCAAGTCCACAAAGATGACTAGCGGGCTTTTCAAGAGTGTTTCTCCTGTGAATAATGTAGGAATTTTGTCACTCTGCCTCTAGAATCGTATAAAACACCTTAAAAAAATTCGTGTAAATTTTAAATAAAGCCTTATGAAATAATGAAAGTGAAGCACAGAGAGGTTTGAAATACGAGCGATAATATGAATCAACCCTTATTTCTCCCAATGTCTTAGAAAATTACCGACGATACCAACTATTCAAAACATACATAAACAAAGCACATTTTCCAGCACAGATAGGAGTGAATAGCAAGCATCGAGAACCATTTATGCTTGAGGGGTCACAGTCAGGACGAGATGAGTGTGGGCAGGCCAAGGGCGGCGCATCACTAAGGTAACCGTGACAACCAGGTGGCGGCAGTGCCCGTGAAGTGAAAGTCAACGTCTGGCGGGGAATGCCAGCACTTTGATCGCTCTCACTGCAGTGTCGAGGGTCAAGCAAGAAAGAAAAAAAGACTGGATTTGTGAGGTGAGAGCGAGGGCGAGAGCGAGAGAGAGAGAGAGAGAGAGAGAGATTCGCACACTTTCAAAAATCATAATAGAAAAGCAGAACGAGGTAAAAGGTGAAAAGAAAATTAAATAAAACTATATTTATTTGTCATTTCGACGACGATAAGGGACACACACACACACACACACACACACACACACACACACACACACACACACACACACACACACACACACACACACACACACACACACACACACACACACACACACACAGCTCAAAATAAAAGACACACAACACCGAGATAAAACTTGGGATCTATACGACCACGGAGCAAGAGAGAGAGAGAGAGAGAGAGAGAGAGAGAGAGAGAGAGAGAGAGAGAGAGAGATTTGGTGGGAATTACACAGCCATTTCACTCCATTACGAAGATAAAATGGATAGAAAAGTAAAAAAAAAGAAAAACAAAGAGAAGAAAAAGGAAAATTAAATCAAAAGAAATAGAGAAAGCAGTAAAAAAAAAAAAGTATACACTAAGAAAAGAAGAAGAACAATAACATCAGCAAGAATAACAAGAAAAAAAACAAGAACAAGAACAAGAAATCGTCATCATCAGCAATAACAACAACAACAACAACAACAACAACAACAACAACAACAACAACAACAACAACAACGAAGACTATCATTATCGTTTTTGAAAATATGAATAAGTAAATAGAATAAAAGAAAGAAAAAGAGAGGGGGGAAAAGAGAAGCAGATGAGACAAGGAGAGGAAGAAGAAAGGGAGAGAGGAAGAAAAGAAAAGGGGAAGAGGACATATTTACTTAAAGTGAGGGGAAGGAAGAAAGAGAAAAAAAAAGTAGAAAAAAAAAAGAAACAGATTGGAAAGAGAAGAAGACACAAACAAGAAAAACAAATGACCAACAAATTAAATAAAGAAGAAAGAAAGGAAGACGAAACAGAAATTAATGAAAAAAAATGGGAAAGAGAACCGAAGAAGAAGAAAGGGAGAAAGGAAGACAGAAAGAAAGGAATAAGAAAGTAAGTTTATGAAGAAAATGATAGAAAATTGAGAAAAGAGTCATGAAAGCAGAATGTGAATTAAGAAAGACGAAGAAGAAGGAAATGGGAAGGATTATGTTTAGATGAGACGAGAAGGAAGAGGGGAAAAGATGGGAAGGGAGAGGGGGCAATAAGAAGGATGGAGGGGGTTTCTGTCAGGCTGTCAAGAAGAGGGGGAGAGAAATGATGGGAGGAGAGTGGCTTGGACTGCGGACAGCAAACTTGAGAGTAGAGAAAGAGAGAGAGAGAGAGAGAGAGAGAGAGAGAGAGAGAGAGAGAGAGAGAGATACAATAAACAGCAAAGTTAGCTAAATTACCAAAAATTACTGGAACGGATGAAAATATGTATGGAGATGGAGTAAAAAGGAAAAAGAGAAGAGGAAAAGTGAAAAGAGAAAGAGGAAAAGGGAAAAATAGAAATAAAGAGGAAAAGAAAGCGAAGTGAGGGAAAAGTCATGGAAGGAGAAGAAAAGGAAAAGGACAAAAGGGAAAGGAATAAAATATGTGAAAAGCTGCAAAGAAGGAAGAAAATGGAAAAAAAGAGAAGAAAATGGAAAAGTAAAGAAAGAAATCCACGAATGAAAAGGGAAAAATAAATAAAAGTAGAGAAAAATGAAAGAAAAGAAAAGGAAAATGGAGAGGCAAAAGGGGAGATATGTAAGGAAGAAGAGAAAAATGGAGAAGGAAATGAGGAAAAAAGGAGGAAGGGGAAAAATAAATAAAAAAAAGGAAAAATGGAAGTAGAAAAAGAAAAGAATATAAGAGAGAGAAGAAAAATGGAGCGAAAAGTAAGGAAGGAAAGTTAAAAAGAGAAGGAAGGGAAATATGCAAAGAGGAAAGAAGAAAATGTAGATAGAAAGAAAAGATACAGGAATAAATGAAAAGGGAGAGTAAGATATAAGAAGAGAGAAGAAGAAACTAAAATGAAAACCGAAAAAAAAGATAACAAGAATAAAACAAAGCAATAAATTAAAAAAGGAATATGATAAAGTGAAGGAAAGGGAGAAAAAAAAGAAGGAAAAAAAAGGGAAAATAAAAGAAAAAGACTAATGGTAATGCTTTCCTTTAGTACTCCATCCCACCACCTACATCCCACTACCCATCTCCCACTCCCCATCTCCAGTACCCATCTCCCAACACTCCTCTCCAGTATCTATCTCCCATCTCCCACTCCCCATCTCCCACCACCCACCTCCCAACACTCCTCTCCATTACCTATCTCCCAGTACGTGTCTAAACCACTTCTCCCTATTGCCTCCCTTACCACGTAGCCAGCATACCCATATACGTAATAGAACACAGGAAGATGACATCACACACTCCTGGCGCCGACACACACTCGTGCTGTATATATCCTTGTTGCCAGTGATTGTGGTGGTGGTGGTCGTGGTGGTGGTGGTGGTGATTGTGTTGGTGGTGATGGAGAAGACGGGTTGGAGGAGTAATACAAAGGAATACAAAGGAATACAAAGCAAGCCAAACAACAACAGACACTGAGGTTTTAGTTTGTTTGGGTAACTATTCTAAGAGGTGAAAGAGAAAGGATATTGCAGAGAAGGAGGATGTGGAGGAAAAAGAAGGGAAAAAAAAGGAAGACGAAAGGGGATATAACATTAAGAAGACTAAGAGATGTAAGAGAAAAACATGAAGGGAAAAAAGGGATATTATGCGAAAATGTGATGATATTTGATAACGTGTGCAATCATTAATTAACCCCTTCAGTTTCAGGACACGTTTTCATATTCTGCTTGCTATTTGGTAAGTTTATACACCTTCAGAAACTTAGGTGGAATTAATATACGGAAAAATCTGGCCATTAAACTTCTGACTTCCATAGACGACTCCTAATGTAAATAAAATCATGTAATCACAACCAAAACTCATGGTAAAAATGCGTCCCAGTACTGAACTCAATCAATCAATAAGACAAATTGATAAGTGCATGTATAGAGACAATCAATTTCATATAATTTCTCCTTTACTATTTCTTCATTTAGTATATTCTTTTATTAATTTACCTCTGCACTGCCTTTCATTTTTACAGAGTATGCCTTGTAAAATACTTTGATAACCTCTATGTTGTAAAACGTAGCAGTGGATTACTTTCACTCTAACTCTAACGATTATCTTTTTTACTTTCTTTCATCTTTCCATTTTTCTTTATCTTAGGTACAAAAAATCACATATTTCCTAAGTTTTTTTTTTTTTATTCTTACTGCCTCGTGTTATAAATTTGCCATGACGTGAGTGAGGATGCGAGACTTGTGGGAAAAAAATCTGAAGGTCTTATGCTGTTTTATTTGTAAGATTCTTCTCCTTTTTCAGTTTCAGTATACAGTGTTTTATGTTCTTTATTAAAATTCTTATAACACTATACACCTATCTCTCTCTCTCTCTCTCTCTCTCTCTCTCTCTCTCTCTCTCTCTCTCTCTCTCTCTCCCCCCTTCCTTCCTGCGTTTGCTTATAACCTTTTCGTCTTTCCCTCTCACTCCCCTTTCAATCCAGCTTGTCTCTTTTTCTTTAATATATCTTGCCCATATCCTTCTCTCTCTCTCTCTCTCTCTCTCTCTCTCTCTCTCTCTCTCTCTCTCTCTCTCTCTCTCTCTCTCTCTCTCTCTGAAATGGAGACAAAGCATTACTGATGAAATAGAAGAGAAAGCAAGAAAGAAGTTAAAAGGAAAAGCAAAGGAAATATGTGAGATGAAGGAGAAGAGAAATAAAGAAATCGATCAACATGCATTCTCTCTCTCTCTCTCTCTCTCTCTCTCTCTCTCTCTCTCTCTCTCTCTCTCTCTCTCTCTCTCTCTCTCTCTCTCTCTCTCTCTCTCTCTCTCTCTCTCTCTCTCTCTCTCTCTCTCTCTCTCTCTTAATGGCGTCCGGGTCTCTAGGCCACGCCACTTTATGGGCAGTTTCCTCCACTCGTAAGGTGACAACACTATCCTTTCCGCTCCCTTTTTCCTCCCCCTCCTTTCCTCCCTTCCTTCCGTCCCCTTTTTTTTTCATTCCTCCTTTCCTTCCTTCCT
This sequence comes from Portunus trituberculatus, assembly GCF_017591435.1. Taxonomy (NCBI): domain Eukaryota; kingdom Metazoa; phylum Arthropoda; class Malacostraca; order Decapoda; family Portunidae; genus Portunus; species Portunus trituberculatus. Next base: position 14,047,539 of record NC_059275.1, read on the forward strand.
TCCTTCCTTCTCTTTTGTCTCTTCATTTCTTAGCCTCCCTTTCCTCGTCCTTCTCCTGTCACCCTGCCTCACTCCAGCTTGTCTTCACTTCCTCGTCTCTCTCTCTCTCTCTCTCTCTCTCTGCTGTCGTCTATATTTTCTGATTTTCTTCTTTATTTCTCTCATTTAGAAAGACTTTTATTTTCTTACCCTTTCTCCTACATCGAAAAATTCTTCATATTTTTTTCCTAACAATTTTCAGTGGGAGGAAGGAAGAGAGGTGAAGAGAAATACAAGGAAGGCACACTTATTACCCATGTTCTTTGCAACACTCTTGAAACACTCTAGAAAACCCCGCTAGTCATCTCTGTGGTCGCTGAAAATAGTTGTGGTAAGAAGGTTATGTGTTTTAAAATACGGACTTAATATTCACCATCTAACAAAAAAGGGAACGCCATTACCCTCTTCTATACTGGGACACATTTTTACCTTGATATATGTGAATGATTAGAACCATTTTATTGAGATTAGAAAGGGTCTATGGAGGTCAGAAGATTATTGGTCAGGGTCTTCAATATTTTTAATCCCCCTTGTAAGTTTCTGAAGCCTTGAAAAATCCCCATTTAGTAAGCAGAATGAATATAGAAACGCGTCATGGTACTCAAAGGGGTAGGCGGTGTCACACTCCTGAAACACTCTTAAAAACCCGGCTAATCATCTCTGTGGCCTTTGAAAATAGCTGTGGTGAAAAATTTAAGTGTTTTGGAACGCAGACCTTATATTTATCTTCCCTCCGACAAATAAGGGAACACATTTCTACCTTGAGATTAGTGTATGATTAGACCATCTTTTGAGATTAGGAAGACTTTATGGAGGTCAGAAGATTAATGGTCAGGGTCTTCACTGTTTTACTCCCCCACATAAGTTTCTGAAGCTCTAAAAAATCACCAAATTGTAAGAAGAATGAATATAGAAACGCGGCAGGAAGGGAGTTGAGCGGTGCCACACTCTTGAAATACTCTTGCAAACCGGCTAATCATCTCTATGGCCTTTGAAAATAGTTGTGGTGAGAAATTTAAGTTTTTAGAATACGGACCTTATTTTTATCATCCTCCTCAAAAAAAAAAAAAAAAAAAAGAAAGAGGAACTCCATTAAGCCCTTCAGTACCATGACGCGTTTTCGTATTCATTCTACTTACTATTTGGTGATTTGATACAGCTTTAGAAACTTGTGCGAGGGACTGAAATAGTGAAGACTCTGGGCCATTAATATTCTGACCTCCAAGACTCTGACCTCCATATATTTTGGACCATTAATCATCTAACATCCTATAGACCGCTCCTAATGTCACTCAAATGGTCTAATCGTACCCAAATTTCAAGGTAAAAATGTGTCCCCAGTACTGAAGGCGCTAAGCGGTGCCCAAGGAAACCTTCAGGAGGGGCAAAGGCAAGACTCACCACACCGCGTAATGTTGTCCGGGGCCAGGATCTCCTTCTCCAGGATCTTGACGGTCAGGTTGCTGTCCGCCTCGTAAGGGACTGTGGAAGAGAGAGAGGTTGAGTTAAGGTAGGTTTGGTTAGGTTAGGTTAGGTTAGGTTAGGTTAGGTTAGGTTAGGTTAGGTTAGGTTAGGTTAGGTTAGGTTAGGTTAGGTTTGGCTTGGGTTAGGTTAGGTTAGGTTAGGTTAGGTTAGGTTAGGTTAGGTTAGGTTTGGTTAGGTTAGGTTAGGTTAGGTTAGGTTTGGTTTGGTTTGGTTAGGTTAGGTTAGGTTAGGTTAGGTGAGGTTAGGTTTGGTTTGGTTTCATTAGGTTTAGTTAGGTTTGGTTAGATTAGGTTTACTTACGTTTGGTTTGGGTTAGGATAGGTTGTGTTAGGTTTGGTTGGGTAGGTTAGGTTTGTTTAGGAAATTTAATGTAATACCTTTCTTTATAATTTACTAATGGATTAGATCAATTTGGGCTAAGAAGTCAGATGAAACTATTGAAACTACAATTCACTTAGCTGGAAGAGAATCAAAATAAAATGTTCACTTGCATAAAAAGAGAAGCAAGAAAAAAAAAATACCAGAAACATTTCAATACGATGTAAGAACCCCACGGTAACAGCACGATGAAAAACATCACACACACACACACACACACACACACACACACACACACACACACACACACACACACACACACACACACACACACACACACACACACACACACACACACACACACACCCTAATAATCACTCACAAAACATACGAAACAAGAAAAAACACAAATATCTAACCATCCCAACTAGACAAAACAAAACATCTCATACATTACAAAAACTACAAAGAGGTAACGAGACAGATACACAAGAGACGACAAACTGTAGTACTAGTAGCACCATGAATCACAGCCGCCCCTTCTCTATTAGTCAGCAAGACACAGGCGTTCAGCAATAAGTCACAGTAATGCAGCAAGACACAAGACTACACCGACACAGTATTGTCCATTAGTACGATTTACCGAGGGCAGGTCGAGAAGGGCGCAGCTTAGAAGACACACCCACTAATTCCTCGGTGGTAAGTTACGAGGTTGAGGTTGAAAGTTACGTTGCTGGTTTATTCAGTTACGTGAATGTAAAGATATGCTACAAAAAAGAGATCTAGAGAGTAAAGAGTAGAGAGAGAGAGAGAGAGAGAGAGAGAGAGAGAGAGAGAGAGAGAGAGAGAGAGAGAGAGAGAGAGAGAGAGAGAGAGAGAGAGATTCCTAACAAATCATATTGCAACAGGGAGCAAATACAGACGCAGCAGGCCAAAGGGGAAAGTGAAGAAAGAAGAGGTGAAATGGAATACATAGAAGTGTGTATAGAGAGAAAGGAGAAGAAAAGAACAGGACAATGTAAGAGGGAGAACAAAGACGACACACACACACACACACACACACACACACACACACACACACACACACACACACACACACACAGACCTTCAAACCAAAGGAATAAAAGAAATTACAAAAAATAATAAACATGCCAGCAACAAAACAGCGAAATTGAATCAAAACAAAGCGAGTTGCATTGACACTGAAACAAAACCACACGTAATGAAAGTAATGAAAACAAAACATAAGGGAAAGGAAAACAAAACACGCCCACACTTACAGGTGAAAGGGGTACGTCCGCGTGCCTTCACCTGGCAGTAACCTAATTAGCATATACGTAGAGGAAGATGAAAGCAGATGGGGTCTTGCACAGGTAAACACTTCCTTATCTCGATGCAATAAAAAGGTGTCTGGGAAGAAGCAAAGAGAGAGAGAGAGAGAGAGAGAGAGAGAGAGAGAGAGAGAGAGAGAGAGAGAGAGGGCAGAGAGAAACGGGATGGCTTTATGTAATATGAATGTGTTGTCGGGTTATGGATCTCTCTCTCTCTCTCTCTCTCTCTCTCTCTCTCTCTCTCTCTCTCTGCAGCTACTTGAAAGATATTGAAAACAAATTGAATTCCGCGGAAAACTATTTGTGTTAGTCTTGCCAGAGTAAAATATGAAAGGAACCTAAAGGAAATCGAGATATAGGTAGAAACGTAATTTTCTTCACTAGAGTAAGCCTACTTGTTTATTCCAATTCAAATTCAAAATCATGTATAAAAATTCGTAAAATTTTTAAAACGTTTTTTACTTCATTTTCATCCATCTTACTTCATTTTAATCCATTTCTTTTCATTCACTTCATTTTACTTCTTTTTCATCCATTTCTTTTCATTTACTTAATTTTACTTCATTTTTATCCATTTCTTTTCATTCACTTCCTTTTACTTCATTTTCATCCATTGCTTTTCATTATTATTTTAAAGATGACAGACAAAGTAAAGAAATTATGTGTTATTTGTAGGGAATATTACAAACAAACTCCATTTTCTTTCCGCCATGGAGATTTTTTATTTTCATTTCTTGTCAAGTTATGAGTATGTCTTTAAAAAGATATCACGGTCTAATTACCATGCCAATCCTTTTCTGCCTTTTAATAACTACACTAATAAATTCCGAAACTTCAAATTACCGTTTCATGTTTTAACTGTGACTTCTTTTTTACGTATAAACAAAAGTGACGTTCATTGGACACTGAAGTTTATGTAAATTTTCTTTTCAACTATTCTATCGGTTCCACATCCTGTTTTCCTAGCCCATCAGTGGTAGGACGGAGGTCTCCTGACGAAGAACTTTAGATTCCGTGTTTGGGAACAGTTATCCGTGGCCCAAGACTGAAACCCGTGCGCCTGAGGACCCACTTGTCTCTTAATCTAATAACTACGCTAAAACTAAATAAATAAATAAATAAATGGATGAACAAGAAATAAAAGAGAATTAAAAGACACCTAAAACCAGATGCCATTTAATCTTTCTCCTTTCAGTTAAAATTGGACATCCTGACATTTCACTTCAAGAACTCGACATGTTACTACAGCTCCACCTGAAAAGTAATAACGCTTCCAAAAATATACAACTCCTACTCATATAACGATTCCTTTTCTAACACATCGGTTTTTCTTTTTGTGCGAGACTCAAGAGACACTGCCTTGACATTTTACTCAAGTGTCGATTCCATGAGAGAGTGAGAGTGAGAGGTAACGAGTGTCATGGTGGTGGTGGTGGTGGTGGTGGTGGAGTGTCTCAGGAATACATGACTCAAGGGTTTGATTCCCGTGATAAAGGAGAGGGTCGTCTTTTAGAAGATGAGGAGCGCGCCCACTCACACACACACACACAGAAAAGAGATGAGGTGAGCTGCGGGGTTTCATCTTATGCTCCAAAACTGTTTCATATATGAGATGAAGAGAAGAGAAATAAAGAAATCGATCAACATACATTCTCTCTCTCTCTCTCTCTCTCTCTCTCTCTCTCTCTCTCTCTCTCTCTCTCTCTCTCTCTCTCTCTCTCTCTCTCTCTCTCTCTCTCTCTCTCTCTCTCTCTCTCTCTCTCTCTCTCTCTCTCTCTCTCTCTCACTACTAACTTCCATTTATTGTCTTTCTCTTGCTCGTATTCTTTCTCTCTAAAACTTTTCTCTCACTGCCACCTAAGTTTAATTCTGTCTTTTCTTTACAACCTCACACATTTACATTGACTCTCTCCTTTATTCTTTTCTATTTCTTCTGTTCTTATCACTTTACTATTTTTAATCTCTTTTAGTGACTTTTTGTATTACCTTCCTTTTCTTGTGACCGAGTGTTCTTCGTCTGTTAATTTGCCTTTTTGTATGCCTGTTCGTCTCTCTCTCTCTCTCTCTCTCTCTCTCTCTCTCTCTCTCTCTCTCTCTCTCTCTCTCTCCCACATATTCGTTTGGATAATTACGAGACGCAAACTCACGTATTTTCAAGGTAACGTAAATGGAATCCACCTCTTTTTCCGAGAGACTTCAGGCATATATATTTCTTCTCTTCCTCCTCCTCTTCCTCCTTCTCCTTCTCCTTCTCCTTGTGCATAGAAAAAAGAAAATATGCGTTGCTAGCCGAAGATTTTATTCCATCTTTTATAATTCAGCGGCAGAGGAAAATAATTTAGCGGATACTAAATGAGAATAAGGTAACGAAGGCTCACTATGTATTATTGAAACTGACTCACTGGAAATTAAACACTCCTACACTCCCAATCACTGAAGGAGTTTTACCATTAGGGCGAGAAAACTTTGTGATTATTATTCTGTGAGAGATGAGAAGTGATCTAAAATAGGAATTACTTCTATTTTTCCAGGTACAAGTTGGAATCTTTTACTAAAGCATCGTGGAATTCGTAATAGCGTTGATTAAAGAAAGAGGGGAATTTGGAAGTATATTTATGATTATTTTATTCCCCCAAAAAGGAGAAGGGATTCCAAGTACGAGGTTGTTTATATTTTTCCAGGTACACAATGGAATCTTTTACTGAGGCTTCATAGAATTCGTATAGTAATGTTGATTAAAGAAAGAGAGGAGTTTGCAAGTATCTTCCCTAACATTAGAATAGAAATTAAGTTTGAATTCGAGGTGGTTAATATTTTCAGCTACATACACGTTGGAATCTTTCACTGAGGCTTCATAGAATTCGAAGTAATATTAATTAAAGCAAGATAGGAGTTCGTATCTTTCCTGATACTAAAATAAAAATCAAGCCTAAATTCGAGGGTCTTTATATTTTTTTCAGCTTTACGTTGGACCTTTTTACTGAAGCTTCATAGAATTCGTATAGTAATATTGATTTGAAAACTGAGAGGAGTTTGCAAGTATCTCTCTAACATTAGAATAGAAACAAAGTCTAAATTCGAGATGGTTAATATATTTTTCAGCAATACGTTGGATCCTTTCACTGAGACAACTTAGAATTCGTAGTAATAATGATAAATAGAAAAGAGAAGAATTTGTAAGTATCTTTCCTAACATTAGAAGAGAAACCAAGTCTAAATTCGAGGTTGTTTATATTTTTTTTCAACAATATGCTGGATCCTTTTACTGAGACAACATAGAATTCGTAGTAATATTGATTAAAAAAAACGAGATTAGTTTACAAGTATCTTTCTTAACATTACAATAGAAACCAAGTCTAAATCGAGGCTGTTAATATATATTTTTCCCCAGTTACACGTACTGACAACCTTTTTACTGAGGTATCACAAAATTCCTAGTATTGATAACAAGGAACAATGTAGCAGCAGAACAATGGCGAGTGATATTGAGTACTAAATCATTGTTCTGAGAGAAATAAAAGGAAGTCTAGATTTTACTTTACCCAGTGTTTTTTTTTTTGTGTGTGTTTTTTTTCTTCTCCCTGCTCCTCCACCTCCTCCTCCTCCTCTTCTTTCTCCTCCTCCTCCTCCTTCTCTCTCCTCACTTCACAAACCCAGGATGAGGCTGAAGGGCGCCCTGGAGAAGCTAATGAGGTATCTGTCCTCCTTCCTCATAAGAGAGAGAGAGAGAGAGAGAGAGAGAGAGAGAGAGAGAGAGAGAGAGAGAGAGAGAGAGAAAAGATAATAACAACGACGACGACTACAATAGAAAAATAGTAACAACAGTAACAACAACAACAACAACAACAACAACAACAACAACAACAACAACAACAACAACATCAACAACAACAAAATAAATACTTTCAGACACAAACACATACAAAATCCATTCAAGGTGACATACAGAATAAACAAACAAATAAACAAGTAAATAAACACAGCCTAGATTTCACACACATTAACATACAACAAATATTCGATTGCAAAAAAAAAAAGAGAGAAAAAAAAATATAACTATAATGAAAATGATAACAATGATAAAACAAACTAATGGTTATGACAAATATTAAAAGAGCCCCAACAAATCACTCAGACGTCAAGGACAGAAGACGGAGAGAAAAAAGTGTGAGCTAATTTGTCTCTCATGTTTCCAGAAAATCATCACACATTTCATCATATCAATTTATAGGGCAATCTATTCCACCCTAAATTTAATCTCGTATTCATTTCTCTCTCTCTCTCTCTCTCTCTCTCTCTCTCTCTCTCTCTCTCTCTCTCTCTCTCTCTCTCTCTCTCTCTCTCTCTCTCTCTCTCTCTCTCTCTCTCTCTCTCTCTCTCTCTCTTTCAATCGTACATTCCCATTTTATTATTATTCCTTCCCTTTACTGTCCCTTACTTCATTATCACCTTTCTCTCTCTCTCTCTCTCTATTTCCTCTCTTCCCCTCCCTCTCTTCCCCTCCCTCTCCTTCCCCTTTCTCCCCTCATCCCTCCTTTCTGCACCTGGTTTTAAATATCCTTTATACATCCAAGCTTCCACCACCTCAATTCCCTCCTCTTCTTCCTCCTCTTCCTCCTTCTCTTTCTCCTCTTCCTCCTCCTCTTCCTTCTCCGCCTCCCCACGTACCGTGTAAATTTAATAACTGGAAACTGAAATCTGAAGGCCGGTGGGTCATAGTCGTTTTCTCGCTCGCTCTTTAATAACATGCATATGGGATGTTTGATGTTATGGGAGCGTCCTTGACTTGACTCTAATGTATGTACTTTTGGCGCCTCTGTCCTCCTTGTTCTTGTCGAGTCGGATTTCGTCGGATTTCAGGAAGAGTGAGTTTTTTGGGATGTTTTGAGTTGTGAAGTGTTGGACGAGGGCTGTTCTTGTGGTGGTAGTGGTGGTAGTGATGGTGGTTTTAGTGGTAGTAGTAGTAGTAGTAGTAGTAGTAGTAGTAGTAGTAGTAGTAGTAGTAGTAGTAGTAGTAGTAGTAGTAGTAGTAGTAGTAGTAGTAGTAGTAGTAGTAGTAGTAGTAGTAGTAATAATAATAATAATAATAATAATAATAATAATAATAATAATAATAATAATAATAATAATAATAATAACAATAATAATAATAAAATAATAAAAATAATAAAAAAATAAATAAATAAATAAAAATGATAACAATAATAGAAGTGTTTTTGCTGTTGTTGTTGTTGTTGCTGCTGCTGCTGTGATAAAAATATTAATTATAATATTGGAGAATATTGTTTAGGAGTAATAAAGAAGATGGAGAGACCAATATTAGGTCAGAGAGAGAGAGAGAGAGAGAGAGAGAGAGAGAGAGAGAGAGAGAGAGAGAGAGAATATTGCTTGTTGGTAGTAGACAATGAATTAAGATATTGAATGGTGTTCGTTCTGGAGGTGGGAACATTGCAGTGTGGTGGTTCTGGAGATGGAAGTTATTGTGTCTAATCAGCTGTAGAAGTTACGATCACCTACGACCAATGAAGAGCATTGAAAAAAAAAATGAGTAAATAAAATGATCAGATCGAGATGAAATAGTGAAGTGTTTTATTTGTTATCTATTCTTTTATCTATTTATCCATTCATTCTATTTACTTAACTTCTATTCAGTTTTCTTTTTGTGTGTGTTAGAAAATGAATGTTAACTATTATCTTCCTAACTTTTTCCTCTTAACATCCTTTCAAAAGATTAAAACATATGAACTGACAGATATAAAAAAAAAAACAATAATAATAATAAATAAATGTGTTTTTTTTTATCAAGGAGTTTTCATGCGTGATCTGGAAATGACCTTTAGATGTAATTCAAGTTGTTTTAATGTGAGTGTCGTGAGAGAGGAGTGTGTTAAGTGGCTCACCTTGCCGCCAGGTGTGTGGGAGGCGCCGCGTATTATTCATCAAGGGAGCGAGAATGCCTGCCGACGCAACAAGCTCAGGCGAAATTATTCATTCCCCTTCTCACTTGAGTCTTTCATTTTATTTCATTTTATTTTTTTCCGCCATCATTTCAGTGGAGTACAAAAAATGTTGATTGTGAACTGGAGAAAGTTTGTTTTATTGTTTCACATTTAGATTCTAAAAAATAAAGATAAATAAATAAAAGGAATTAGAAAGCGGATAATGGCCAGCAAAATGAATACGTTATCATTTTACATACAATTTCTGAAACTTACTTTAGTCCCACGCACGACGAGTTGAAATGGAGATAGAAAGCAGTGACTCATCGTATTCATCTATTGGCAGATACGTAAACTGAGAGGAAGAGCATGTACGAAATGCT
>NC_059275.1:14062033-14077033 GCF_017591435.1 Portunus trituberculatus
TCCAGTGTACAAACCTTTCTATAGATAATTACACCAATATGAGACTGATGACAAGACGAAAATTTAATATCAGAGGTAAGAAATAGAAAAACACACAAGGAAAGACAAAAATAAGAAAAACAACAGCAGAATGTATTATTAGCCCTTGGAAGGCAGTTCATGACAAGCAACCCACATCCAAGCCAAAGAGTAATAAAAACACTAACAGCCACCCAAGACACGACTGCGTAAAGCCAACTTCCCTCCACTAAATACCAGACCTTCCTCCAACCCCGCGGACTTTTCAGTGGCGACGCTTGAGGGCACCAAGGTTAGGAGCATAATTGTGCGATTCTCAGCAATTTATCAACTTAAATGAGCTATGAACACCACACCACGGCAGAGAGTGAGGTGAGGATCAAGGCAGCGTGTGTGTGTGTGTGTGTGTGTGTGTGTGTGTGTGTGTGTGTGGTGCGTCTCTCTCTCTCTCTCTCTCTCTCTCTCTCTCTCTCTCTCTCTCTCTCTCTTTCATCGTCTTTAGTGAATATGCAGTGAAACATGGAGGAAGCGAAGTGTGTGTGTGTGTGTGTGTGTGTGTGTGTGTGTGTGTGTGTGTGTGTGTGTGTGTGTGTGTGTGTGTGTGTGTGTGTGTGTGTGTGTGTGTGTGTGTGTGTGTGTGTGTGTGTGTGAGTGAGTCTGTCTGTCTCGCTAAACAGATATCAAAAAGAGCTCGATTGACAAAAGTATACAAAGCTAATGACTATCGGTCCATTTCCTTTGAAGTTAAATTGAGCGAGTGAAAAGAAAAATTGAAACAGAAGCCAGACTCAGATTAACGTATTGAGGTTTCTCTTGAAGGTAGCGGCATGTGATTACTTACCTTCCTGCTGATCCGTCAGAAGGTCAGTGGCGCTGGAGGTGATAGTGACGTGATTCGTGACTCCCAAGCGTTTGTATAGTGATTGAAACTTTGACGTCTTGGTGACTGGTACTCTCAATGGGACTTTCTATCGTACTTTTTATTTCCCTTGGCGAGTTACCCTTGTATACTTTTTTTTCTATGCGAGAGGGAAACTAGCCAAGGGTGACAAAAATTTTTAAAAAAGGCCTCACTTCAAATGCAAGTTCCCTAAAAGATTGGAAAGACTTAGCCGAAAGACAGGGACAAATGTTTTGAAACCTCTCTCTTAAAAGAAGTCAAGTCGTAAGAAGATGGAAATACAGAAGCAGGCAGGGAGTTCTAGAGTTTACCAGACAAATGTATGAAATGATTGAGAATACTGGTTAACACTTGTATCAGAGAGCTGGACAGAATAGGGAAGAGAGGAAGAAGAAAGCCTTACCCAACGAGGCAGCAGGAGGAGGGAAGGCATGCAGTTTACAATATCAGTAAAGAAATACTGTATGACTGATTGATTGACTAAGTGAAGGATGGACTAATTGTTTACTGTTTAATTGAATGATCGATTGACTAACTAGTGAACTGGCTGATTGGTTGACTGACTGATTAAATGATCGGCTAAGCGTTTCTTCTTTACCAGCATTGTACGTATTTAGAATTCCCTCGAATGTTTAACCCCTTCAGTATCATGCCACGGTTTCATATTCATTCTGGTTACTATTTTGGTAATTTTATACAGATTCAGAAATGTGAGGATTAAAATAGTAAAGACTCTGGCCATTAATCTTGTAAACTTCATAAACTATTACTAAATAAAACAAAATCATCTAACCATGCAAAAAATCAAGGTAAAAAAAAATATGCGTCTCAGTATTGAAGGATTTACGACCAATTTTGTAAGACTGGCAGCAGATAAGAGCGAAGATTGAGGGAAATACCAAACACTGATTTATGTAAAGTAGTGAAGCAAATTTTAACCTCTATAACAATAACACCTAACACAATAATCTGCAGCTCTCCTGGATTTTCTCTCTCCTCGATCAGGTTTCGTGGATTAAGGCTCGTATTTTAAAACACTTTTGTGCTTCACCTCCACTATTTCAAAAGGCTTTATTATATTACACGAGTTTTTAAGGTGCTTTCATGGTTCTAGAAGGAGTGACAAGATTTCTACAATATCAAGCAGAGAAACACTAGTGAAAACACCGCTGATTGTCTCTGTGGCCGTGGAATATAGTCGTGATGAGAGAGCAAATCGTTTCTGAATACAGGCCTGAATACGAGAAAGGACAAATTTGGACTGGTGGAGAAGAGAATACAAGCAGGAGTTTCTGAATAACCTTTCCATATTATAGTACAAATACTAATACACCCAAAGCCGGGCCATAATGATTTCAGGAACTAATGATCAACATGGAGCGAGTCTTAATTATTTTCAACGGCAGAGGTTCATCCGAGGGCAGAGCGGCGATGTACATTGCAATAACCTGATTATAAATTTCGCTCCTCATTTCCGATTTCCCAAAAGAGACTCGAGGCATTCCATCAATCCTAATAGCTGTTTCCTGTATATATTTCCATAGTCTCTCTCTCTCTCTCTCTCTCTCTCTCTCTCTCTCTCTCTCTCTCTCTCTCATGTCTATCTTTGTATAAATATGAGAGTAGAGAGAGAGAGAGAGAGAGAGAGAGAGAGAGAGAGAGAGAGAGAGAGAGAGAGAGAGAGAGAGAGAGAGAGAGATGCCGAACGAGTAAAACATGGAAAAACACACACTTCAAAAAATACAACAAAACTCCAACATAAAACAAAAAAATACACCATGAAAAACATTTGCTGGTAAATGACAAACACACACACACACACACACACACACACACACACACACACACACACACACACACACACACACAGGAAAGACAGAAAGCTTCACAATTCCCGTTTTCTATCGTCAGTGAAATTTCCCATCGTATCCATATAAAGAAAACGGAACGAAGAAGCCCTTCAGTAATGAGGAGGAGGAGGAGGAGAAGGAGGAAGAGGAGGAAGAAGAAGAGGAAGAAGAGGAAGAAGAGGAGAAGGAAGAGGTAAAACACATCACTAATGAGGAGGAATGAGATTACAGTCGACCTTGTTTGTGTGTGTGTGTGTGTGTGTGTGTGTGTGTGTGTGTGTGTGTGTGTGTGTGTGTGTGTGTGTGTGTGCGTGTGCGTGTAAAAGCGCTTATAATGAAGGAGTATGATGCTCGTAAGGAAAAGAAGAGAGAGAGAGAGAGAGAGAGAGAGAGAGAGAGAGAGAGAGAGAGAGAGAGAGAGAGTTCAACAAAATGTATAACAATAAATTAAATAAGTAGAATAAAAACATTGCAAAATAACAAACACAAAAAAAAACATCAGCAAAAGACAAAAATATAAACACAATCTTCTTTAGGGACAGTCATTTTAGGGAACATTTTTCTTCCCATTTTCTTTTCTTTTACCATTTTCTTCAGCACTTCCTTACCGTTCCCTTCAACCAGACCTCTTAGAAAAATCATGTAAATAATTGATCAAATAAACAACAAAACTAAAAAAAAAAAAAAAACAATAAGTAGATAAATAAAGAAGAGAATAAAAAATAATTAGGAAATAGATAACAAACAAAATAAAGCTGGAAAATAAATAAATAAATACTAGATAAACGATAGATAAGCAAACAGAATAAACAATAGAGAAATAAAACAAAAACCAAAAGAATAAATACAACAATAAGAGATACATAAACAAAACAAAATAAATAGATAAAATAAAGAAGAATAAAGAACGCAGCATTAAAATCAAAATAAATAATACAAAAACAAAACTGAACTAAAAAAAAAATCACATAAATAAATAAATAAATAAATAAATAAATCTCAACACGATCAAACAAAACCACTAAACTTACCACAATTGTCGATCTCGTCCTCACCATCTGGGCAGTCTTCCTTTTGGTCACAGAGGAAGCGCTGCTCGAGACACACATCGCCCGTGGAGGTGCACAGAAACCAGCCACTCGCGCACGATCCTGAGGGAGAGATGGAAAGGGAGACGTGGTGAGGCGACCCTGAAACTTTGGTATGAGAAAAAAAAAGAAGAAAGAGGAGAAATGTACTGGAGATGGTGAGGCAGTTATTGTTATTGTTATTGTTATTATTGTTGTTGTTGTTGTTGTTGTTGTTGTTGTTGTTGTAGTGGTGGTGGTGGTGGTAGTGGTAGTGGTGGTAGTGGTAGTGGGAGTAGTAGTAGTAGTAGGAGGAGGAGGAGGAGGAGGAGGAGGAGGAGGAGGGGATAACTGTGGTGGTAGTGATAGTATAGTAGTAGTAGTAGTAGTAGTAGTAGTAGTAGTAGTAGTAGTAGTAGTAGTAGTAAAAGTAGTAGTAGTAGTAGTAGTAGTAGTAGTAGTAGTAGTAGTAGTAGTAGCAGTAGCAGTAGTAATAGCAGTAGCAGTAGTAGTAGTAGCAGCAGCAGTAGTAGTAGTAGTAGTAGTAGTTGTTGTTGTTGTTGTTGTTGTTGTTGTAGCATGGTCATAAGCGTCATCATTTTGTTTAAGGAATTTATTTTACGAGTTATTTCATCAGCTGCTGTAAATAGATGGGATGTTCTGAAGTCACCAGAGGGAAGATACAGGATTCAAGCTGGGAATGAAGCCAGAGACAACTTACGAAAGAAAAAGAGATGAAATGACCCAAGAAATGCAGTTTCCCACAATTTCACATAGGTAACTGACTCAAATACAAATACATCATAATAACACAGGAAATGATATAAGAAGTGACAAGAAATTAATCTCCCATAATGAGTTCAAATTATCCACAACTGACTGAAAAATATATCCACAATTGACTGAAAAATGTGAAACCGACCACAAGTGTATACAAGCTGAGGATGAAACTAGCATGATACAAATACAAGGCCAAGACTCCACTAATGTATTCTCTGCTCTGTATGGTTTACGTAGACAAATACAGCCATGTGATTGCCTGTCTGATTGAAGGAACAGAGTACAGACAGACAGTCGCTCAGGGACAAACACACCCTGCGAAACTCCACAACAGAAGCCAAACATATACTAATTGAAGGGAAAGTTTCTAATGAGGGCATTGTCCTGTCAACAAACACAAGATGGTGAGTTTTTAGTTTGTTTTCCTTGATAAAAAGTCTCTGAATGATACTAATGATCCAGTCTTTTAAATATTCTGACTTGAAGATTTTCTGTTTCCTTCACCTTTCTCAATCTCTCATAACATTTTTTTTTATTTATACCTTGTGGGCTTTTCACGGGAATTTATGGGCTAAAGGAAATACTTTTTGGGGTACCTCCTATTTCAAAGCCCACCCGCCAGGAAACTGTTGCCCTGAGTGAGGAAGCCCAACCTACACTCGGACCGTGGACAGGATTCGAACCCGTGCGCTTGGAGACCCCTCGGACCACAAAGCACGCATAGTTCCATTGTACCACGGCGGCCCAAAAAAAAGCTGAGAGAAAAGCAGCGAATGTTTTCTATGAGCAACGTAAATAACTATAATAATAAAATAAATGACCGAGAAAACAATGAACTAGAAGCACTAACTGTATCCTCTAAATAGTGTAAACCAGTAGCAATGATAAGAATATTTACTTAAAAAATCAATTCAAAAGCAGTGAATGTATCCTCTAAGACACTAAATGACATACGTAAATCGGTTGTTATGATAAGAATGTTTGCAGGGAGATGAACACTCTCAAATATGTAATCACTCGCAATACTTTTGACGTTTACTAATATAAAGAAAGAAAACTAATAAATGAATACTGAAAACTGTCAATCACCCTTAATAAAAATGTTTGTTGAGAAAATAAACGAAAGAAAATCACGTAA
This sequence comes from Portunus trituberculatus, assembly GCF_017591435.1. Classification (NCBI taxonomy): domain Eukaryota; kingdom Metazoa; phylum Arthropoda; class Malacostraca; order Decapoda; family Portunidae; genus Portunus; species Portunus trituberculatus. The sequence goes on from NC_059275.1 coordinate 14,067,788, forward strand.
ATGTATCCTTTAACCCCTTCAGTACCGTGACCCATTTTCATATTCAATCTGCTTACTACTTGGTGATTTATATAGTCTCAGAAACTTAAGTGAGGATTAAAATGGTGAAAACTCTGGCCATTAATCTTCTGACCTCTATAGACCTTTCCTAATGTAAATGAAATCGTCTAATCATATTCAAAATTCATGGTAAAAATGCGTCTCAGTACGGAAGGGGTTAAAGTTACAACATCTTCATTTTCCTTACTAACTTGCCAACTCTTCCTCTAAGTTGACCCCGGTAATAATAATGAAGCTGAAAACTGAAACCGCGTGAGGATGTGAAGAGTGGCTGAGATGTGGCTCCCCTCCTCGCTCCCATGTGACTACCAGGCCCTCCAGCACTCGTCCATTAATGTACTGACGCAGCTGCCACGAAGAATCAGCCGCATTGCTCACGCCACTTGGCTTAACTCCACCGTGCACTTTATTATTTTGTTCCGTGCCGTGTGTGTAATGTGTGTACAAAATATAATATGTTGGGAGAATAATATTATTTCTTTTCTCAGGTTGTTGTTGTTTGTTTTGTGTTCTTATATTTTGTTCTTATTTTCATTTTCTTCATATAATTTTTTTCCGTTATTTTATCAATATTATTGTATCATTCTATTATCATCCTATTATCATTTTTCTAGTTTATTTAAAAAAAACATTGCAGTGGTAGAAATTAATTATTTTAAGGCAATATTGTGGTTTTCATAGTAAGGTACACTGGTTTCCTAGACACACACACACACACACACACACACACACACACACACACACACACACACACACACACACACACACACACACTTCCCCTACTTTCCTTCCTATGCATATTCAAGTGAGGGGAACTAGGATGGATGGGTTTTAAGTAATCAAACTTCCTACATCCTTTCCCCCCATCCCTCACAAACAAACACGGCAGCTGTGGTTGGTAATGAGTCTCAAATCCCACTGGTGAATATTGCTGCTATCAGGTTTCTTAAGAGATAATTCAACGTAAAGCTAGGGTTAAGGAGACATAGAAGTGGGAAAATTTGTACTGTTTACCCTCAAATTATAAGTTTTCTTTTAATTTGATGGCGTTTGTCGAAAGTTTGCAGTTTTATTTTAGTTTGGTTTAAGTGGTGGAGGCAGCGTCAGTGGTAGGATTTATTTGCTAATGGACTGACTGACTGACTGATTGATTGACTGACTAACTGACTGACTTACTGCTTGACTAAATGGCTGATTGACTGACTGACTCCCTCACTACTCACTCACCCACTCACTCACTCACTCACTCACTGATTTATTTAAGGGATTCATACGGAACCTCAAATACAAAAACTAAATGCACATCGATGAAGATTATTAATATATAAATTCACATTAAATAACGTGAAGAAAAAAATAAATAAAACAAGCATCGACACAACTATGAAAAAGAGAAAAAAAAAATAAGTTACACAAAATAAAAACGTAACAAGTCAAAAAGTTTACCGTATCATCAGCAACAACAACAACAACAACAACAACAACAACAACAACAACAACCCACTGATAAACAGCACCAATAAATAATACATAACCAGCGCAGTGATAAACAACATCAAACACATCAGTCTTCAATTACTGGCAAACTCTGCAACTCTGCCTGATTTCCCTGTTTTCCCCCTCACATGACGTAACAAGGCAAATCAAAAACCAAATTGCCTATCTATACCTTAAAAGCATCAATTACCACTAGACTAAACACTGTATAACTCTTAACCTGCTTCCCTTTCCGCTTAAACTTCAAGAGAGAAAAGTGTCAGCACATCTCGAGACTCAAACACGTCATTTAGTTTGGAAGAGTTATTGGTAAAGTTTCGAGTGTCAAGTTCCCTAAGTGTTTGTGTTTCCTGTATCCTCGTGACCTAAACCATTTCAAGAGAGGAGCAACAAGACACTGGCTTAACGAGGAGTAAATTAGCCATCTCGTTTGGAACTCTTTTTCCTCTAAACTCCATTTTTTTTTTTTTTTTTTCAGGAAGGGGGAGCAGCAATTAAGTGGACATTCCCCTTGTTTTTATTTCTGTGTCCTTGGTCTGCTCCTATTTCCACGAGAGAGAGAGAGAGAGAGAGAGAGAGAGAGAGAGAGAGAGAGAGAGAGAGAGAGAGAGAGACTGCACTATAGGTCGCTCTAAAAAAGATACGTCTACTCGTGGACTAGACTGCTCTGGAAATAAATGATTCACTAACAATTCAGTATTCAGCCCGTCGCCTTCATGTGTGCTGCTGAATGGTGCATCGAGGCCAGCCAATGACGCAGGACACACTATGATGGTGGAGGGAGAAGGAAGGAGAACTGTAGGCGTTTGTTTCTCTTTTCGTGTTACGGGATCTATTTACGTGTATTTAGTCGCTTTCTTAGATGTGGCAAATAATAATAAAAGCATGAAGAAAACGAACGAAAATATACATAAAAGCCTACACTAGTTTATTTTCCAAAGCACAACGACTCCTCAGCGTAAAATTCAAAAAGTTACAAAGTTCGAGATGAAAATATTAAACCAGCGTCAGAAAAATATTAATGTGTCGAGGCGAATGAAGATCCAAAGAAATTATTTAATCTTAGAATATGACATATATTATTAATATCGCAACCGTGCAGAGTGTGGCTTCTCTTTGGCCGCTCTTCTTGTTAGGAAGGTTGGCCGCCTGGGGAAGCCTGCCTGGTTTGAGAAGTAATTGAGGATAGGCTCTGCTGATGTGTGGCGCTGAGGTGGATGGTAGTCTGGTGGAGTGGTGTGTGGGGGTGATGTTTGTGTAGTGCATGTATGATTGTGATGTGGAAGTGGTTTGTGACTGGTGACTTGCGTAGGGAGTACAGTAGTGTAGGATGATGTGGTGTGATGTTTAAGTGGTGTTGGGAAGTGTAAGGTAAAGCAGTGTGGAGTGGAGTGGAAGGGGTGATGTTGGCGTGACGTGGCCTTGGGTGTGATGAAATGGCGCTGAGTGAAGTAAATTGACGGACATGGTGGCGTGGAGTAGCGTGGCGTGGCGTGGTGTGGCGTGGAAATGTGCATGTTAGTACCTTTGTCACATCAACTCTTAAGATATTTCCCATTGTTGTCTGTATCTTCTCCCATAAAATACACACTACACATTCACATTAATTCATATCTTTTGTCCTTCAACTTAAACACAACTTGCTTAGAATTTCTCCGCTGGCAAGTTAATTAAGGGAAGTTCCAAGAAACCATCAAACCTACACGTGGCGGTCCCTGTAGGAAACTCTCGATAGACCAAGGGGATTAATACACAGTGGAAATGAGTATGGCAGGTTACTAGACTGCTGACCACCAATGTATCTCCTCCAGTGCAATAATCCAGAATGCAGCCACAGCCCATCACCCGCCCAGACCCAAGCACTTACGCGTTCAATATCAAATAACAATACCGTGACTCCCATTCGCTTCAGTAAAGGCAGCGCGACACACGGAGGCTTGAATGCGAATGTCCGACGGAAGTAAAAGTTTCCTGAGACGTTGAAAGTGATGTCACGAACTGAGCATCTTCTGGAACGAGCGCATTTAGGAGTTTCTTAAGGTAAAATGAGACCATGTTCTTATTCATGTTTTTTTTTCTGTTTTAGTAACAATTCATGTACTTTTTATAGTTTATGCTACTACTATCGCAAATACAAATGCGCGATGTCAAAACTTATGTATAAACAAATGCAGGTTATCTTCATTTCTCCTTTATGGTATAGTTTATTTATAATTCATGTTTTTTCAATACTACGCTAATTCTAGTACTGATATCAATACAGACACTAGTTATCCTCAATTTCGTTCGTTCATGGGGAGACTTAGGAGGTTAAAGAATAAATACTTTTGATATCATACTAATACTGATAGAAAACTAGCTTACGTAGGTGTAAATCTCTCTCTCTCTCTCTCTCTCTCTCTCTCTCTCTCTCTCTCTCTCTCTCTCTCTCTCTTTCTGATCCCCTCAAGCCAAAATCCCCATTATCATTTCGTAGCTCCACTCAACACGACAGAATATCAAAACGCAACACTACGTTATATACATACACTCAGCCACACTCCTTACTTAATGGACACTCCTACCATGCCCTAAGAATATCTCTCCTCGCTGCCAGGGAGGAAAAAAAAAAAGCGAAATGGTAGCAGCTCTTCGTATTTTGCTGAGCGTTGTGAAATTGTCGGGACGTGAGGTGAGGGTCGTGGTGGCGGTAGTGGTGTTGGTGGTGGTGGTGGTGGTGATGGTGATGGTGGTGCTGCTCCCTAGTGGCGGCTTTGCAAATTGTCATCGCCATCTCCATACGAATGAGTGCAGGTCCCTCTCCTTTATGTTGATGTGAAAGAGAGAGAGAGAGAGAGAGAGAGAGAGAGAGAGAGAGAGAGAATTTCACCCAAAGCCCATTATTATTATTACAGTAGTGTTAGTGTTATTATTTCTATTATTACTTTTCTAAGCAAGAGGGGAAGCCGGTCATGGGCAACAAAACATAAAAAAAAAAGGTCCACTTGAATACCAGTTCCCTTAAAGATCAAACAGAGTTAGCCAAAAATCAGGGAGAAAAATGTCTTGAAACCTCCCTCTCAAAGGAAGTCAGAAATACAGATGAAGGCAGGGAGTTCCAGAATTTTTGTTTTAAACTACTTGAAAACACGGAAAATTTCAATTTGATTTTAGACACAGACGACGTCAATAGACAAGTTGATGTTTTTACTTCTACTTTTATCAAATGTTTGGATGCTTGTGCTCCCTTTGTTACCAAGGAAACTAAACGTCCATTTGCACCATGGATGAGTGACTGTCTGCGTAAGGCAATGAATCTTAGAGATGACACTAAGAAAAAACTTCAGTCTGATAGATATATCATTGCTCTTCAGGAACAATATAAACATGAAAAGAAGCGAGTCAAAACTCTCATTGCTGAATATAAAGTTACATATAATCGCAAAAAATGTCTTGATAATAAAGGGAATATTTCTAAGACTTGGCCAACCATTAAAGATATTGTTCCTGACTGTAAGAATCACTCTAGAGAATACAATTTTGATGATGAAGCAAAGAAAGCCAATGAATTTAATGTTCACTTTGCAAACCTAGGGAGAAACACTTATGATAAAACTCAAGAAACGCTCCATGGTGAAAATGTACCTGATTTTAATGACGCAAATGTTATTTTAGATGGTGTTAGTATTTTTAGACCGCAGCCTGTACACATAGAACTTGTCATCCTAACTAAAAAAGTCTTAACGAAACTAAGGCAGTTGGTTCTGTCGGTATTTCAATGAAATTTATTAAGGATTCCTTATATGTTACAGCCTTATCTAACTTGTATTATCAACACCTCCATTATCACATGCAGGCATGTTCCCTTCTTCTTGGAAACATGCCCTTGTGGTTCCATTGTTTAAGAGTGGCGATACAAATAATTTGAACAATTATAGACCCTTTTCGCTTTTACCCATTCTTTCAAAAATACTCATGAAAATAGTAGCTGGTCAACTCATACAGTTCTTGGAACGCAACAAACTCATGTCTAATGTACAGCACGGGTTCCGCCCTAGACTATCCACAGAGACTGCACTCACGGTTATTACGGACAAAATATATGAAAATATGGATTCAAAAAAATATCTCTTTTGACTTTATGTGACCTATCAAAGGTTTTTGATAGTGTTTGCTACGAGAATCTGCCACGTAAATGTGCTATGCTCAACATTGATAACTTTTGGTTCTCTAGTTACATTCAGAACAGATCACAATCTGTCCGGATAAAGAATGAAATTTTGCAGGAAGTACATGTGGGATATGGGGTTCCACAGGGCTCAGTTCTTGGCCCCATTCTCTTCTCCATATATAAAAATGACCTTGGTGGAAAAATAGATGGATGTTCTCTGATACAGTATGCCGATGACACCCAGTTTCTTACAGCCGATACTATTGACAATCTTAATAACCTTATCAATAAAACAGAAGAGGCAATGCGTAAAATAAAACTATATTTCATTACTAATGGACTTCTATTAAATCCCAAGAAAACACAATGCATTTTTATTAGAAACAGACAACTGTTATCTCGAATTCCTTGAAAGTGATGTCACGAACTGAGCATCTTCTGGAACGAGAGCAGTTAGGAGTTCCTTAAGGTAAAATGAGACCATGTTCTTATTCATGTTTTTTTTTTCTGTTTTAGTAACAATTCATGTACTTTTTATAGTTTATGCTACTACTATCGCAAATACAAATGCGCGATGTCAAAACCTATGTATAAACAAATGCAGGTTATCTTCACTTCTCCTTTATGGTATAGTTTATTTATAATTCATGTTTTTTTCATCACTACGCTAATTCTAGTACTGATATCAATACAGACACTAGTTATTCTCAATTTCGTTCGTTCATGGGGAGACTTAGGAGGTTAAAGAATAAATACTTTTGATATCATACTAATACTGATAGAAAACTAGCTTACGTAGGTGTAAATCTCTCTCTCTCTCTCTCTCTCTCTCTCTCTCTCTCTCTCTCTCTCTCTCTCTCTCTCTCTCTCTCTCTCTACCATGGTTATTTCTTAATTTTCCCAACTTGATACATTAAAATACAAGAAATTAAGAGATAAACAATAACTCCCTCCCTCCTCCCCTCCCTTGGGAAGTCCTCTGGCCTAGCCTGGGCCACCCCTCCCTCCTCCCTCCCTTGGGCAGTCCTCTGGCCTGGCCTGGGCCACCCCTCCCTCCTCCCTCCCTTGGGGCAGCCCTCTGGCCTGGCCTGGGCCACCCTCCCTCCTCCCTCCCTTGGGGCAGCCCTCTGGCCTGGCCTGGGCCACCCCTCCCTCCTCCCTCCCTTGGGGCAGCCCTCTGGCCTGGCCTGGGCCACCCTCCTCCTCCCTCCCTTGGGCAGCCCTCTGGCCTGGCCTGGGCCACCCTCCTCCTCCCTCCCTTGGGCAGCCCTCTGGCCTGGCCTGGCCACCCTCCCTCCTCCCTCCCTTGGGCAGCCCTCTGGCCTGGCCTGGCCACCCCTTCCTCCTCCCTCCCTTGGGGCAGCCCTCTGGCCTGGCCTGGGCCACCCCTCCCTCCTCCCTCCCTTAGGGCAGCCCTCTGGCCTGGCCTGGGCCACCCCTCCCTCCTCCCTCCCTTGGGGCAGCCCTCTGGCCTGGCCTGGGCCACCCTCCTCCTCCCTCCCTTGGGCAGCCCTCTGGCCTGGCCTGGGCCACCCTCCCTCCTCCCTCCCTTGGGCAGCCCTCTGGCCTGGCCTGGGCCACCCTCCCTCCTCCCCTCCCTTGGGCAGCCCTCTGGCCTGGCCTGGGCCACCCTCCTCCTCCCTCCCTTGGGCAGCCTCTGGCCTGGCCTGGGCCACCCTCCTCCTCCCTCCCTTGGGCAGCCCTCTGGCCTGGCCTGGGCCACCCCCCTCCTCCTCCCTCCCTTGGGGCAGCCCTCTGGCCTGGCCTGGGCCACCCTCCTCCTCCCTCCCTTGGGCAGCCCTCTGGCCTGGCCTGGGCCACCCTCCTCCTCCCTCCCTTGGGCAGCCCTCTGGCCTGGCCTGGGCCACCCTCCTCCTCCCTCCCTTGGGCAGCCCTCTGGCCTGGCCTGGGCCACCCTCCTCCTCCCTCCCTTGGGCAGCCCTCTGGCCTGGCCTGGGCCACCCTCCTCCTCCCTCCCTTGGGCAGCCTCTGGCCTGGCCTGGGCCACCCCCTCCTCCTCCCTCCCTTGGGCAGCCCTCTGGCCTGGCCTGGGCCACCCTCCTCCTCCCTCCCTTGGGGCAGCCCTCTGGCCTGGCCTGGGCCACCCTCCTCCTCCCTCCCTTGGGCAGCCCTCTGGCCTGGCCTGGGCCACCCTCCTCCTCCCTCCCTTGGGCAGCCTCTGGCCTGGCCTGGGCCACCCTCCTCCTCCCTCCCTTGGGCAGCCTCTGGCCTGGCCTGGGCCACCCTCCTCCTCCCTCCCTTGGGCAGCCTCTGGCCTGGCCTGGGCCACCCTCCTCCTCCCTCCCCAGGGCAGCCTCTGGCCTGGCCTGGGCCACCCTCCTCCTCCCTCCCTTGGGCAGCCCTCTGGCCTGGCCTGGGCCACCTCCTCCTCCCTCCCTGGGCAGCCTCTGGCCTGGCCTGGCCACCCTCCTCCTCCCTCCCTGGGGCAGCCCTCTGGCCTGGCCTGGGCCACCCTCCCTCCTCCTCCCTTGGGCAGCCCTCTGGCCTGGCCTGGGCCACCTCCCTCTCCCTCCCACAGGGCAGCCTCCTGGCCTGGGAAGGCCTTCCCACCTCCTCCCTCCCTTGGCAGTCCCCTGGCCTGGCCTGGCTCCCTCCTGCCTCCCTGGGGCAGCCCTCCCAGGCCTGCCCCCTCCTCCCCTCCCTGGGGCAGCCCTCCTCCCCCCTTCCCACCCTCCCTCCCTGGGGCCCCGGCTGGCCGGCCTCCTCCCCCCGGGCTGGCCCCACCTGGCCAGCCTCGGGGGCCGGCCTCCTCTCCCTGGCTGGCCCCACCTGGCCAGCCTCGGCGGGCCGGCCTCCTGTCCCGGCTGGCCCCACCTGGCCAGCCTCGGCGGGCAGGCCTCCTGTCCCGGGCTGGCCCCCACCAGGCCAGCCTCGGTGGGGCAGGCCTCCTGTCCCGGGCTGGCCCCCACCTGGCCAGCCTCGGCAGGGCCGTTCTCCTGCCCCGCCTCGGGGACAGGGGCGGCCTGGGCCTTTACGGGGGGGTCTGGTCGGCTGCCCACTCTTTTGCCATTGCAAAAGAGTACCGGGCAGCCCTGCCCCCCGCGAACACCCTGCCCCCTGGCCAGGCAGAGGAACAAGACGGCGTGCTGCCTCGCCGTCGTGCGCCTCACGCCTGCCAGGAGGTCTCTCAGGGTCATCTCCTGGCAGAAGACTATCCTGTCTCCTGCCAGGCACTCGACCCTGATGGGTGTTTCCGGGTCTTTGGCGGCCAGTCTGCCCACCTTCAGACTGGCCGCCTGCTCCGACGCGAGGGGCTTTGCCCCCCCCTCGGTCCCCTTAGGGAAGGTGAAGGAGGCGATGGAGCGCCTCCCCTTGCCGCAGCAGCCCGGTGACCGGGGCCGGGACATCCTGATGGCGTCCACCCGACCCTCGCCCACCAGGCTCAACCTCGCCTCCACACGCACTGTTCGGCTGCTCCTGTTTCCCATTCCTAAACTTTAACAAATAAAAAATGTGCCTTGCTTCAGTTTTGGCTGAGTGTGCAAAAGTAGGATGGTGGTGAAAACCGGCTGTGTGAG
>NC_059275.1:14087033-14109533 GCF_017591435.1 Portunus trituberculatus
TCTCTCTCTCTCTCTCTCTCTCTCTCTCTCTCTCTCTCTCTCTCTCTCTCTCTCTCTCTAATCTCTTTCCCCTCTTTCCCTTTTAAATGAAAATATAGCAACTTTCCTTACTGTCTTAGTGTCTATCTGTGTGTGTGTGTGTGTGTGTGTGTGTGTGTGTGTGTGTGTGTGTGTGTGTGTGTGTGTGTGTGTGTATTTTCCTCATTTTCATTTTTTTTATTTTCTCATGTTTCTCATGTTCCGTGGCATTCTCATATTCTCTTTATCTTCTCTCTCACTTTCATTCTCCATCACAAAATCTATCACACTCTCATCTCCATCTGTCTGTCGTGCCTTCCATTCTCTCATTCTCTTTCATATATTCTCTTTCCCTCCAAACATCCTCCTTCCTCTCATTTCTCACTCTCACTTTTCCTTACCCACCATTGCGTTAGTATTTATCCACTTTTTTCTCCTTTTTATCTAGTATCTATTTCCTTCTTATCCAGCATTTTCTTATTCCTTTTTATTTTCTTCCTATTTTCCTACCAGTATTGTTAATAAAAGCGAGATTACATTACAGTCATTAGATCAACATTAAGTAATATTAATGAATTACAAACAACAAGCAAGCGAGCGCCGATATGTTTTCGAAAGTTCTAATGGAGAAAAGCACACGGGAAAGTTATGTTCACTAATGCGTTTTGGTAAGAAAATATATGAGCTAGAAATTATCCACTTGCTTCGGAAGAATACAAAATCAAGAATCATATTTAGTAAAGTACGCGCAAGGAAATGGAAGGTATGAGGTTCTAAAGTACAGAGAGACAAAGGATATTGTACCAAGTTTGTGGCTCTGTTATTAGGTTAACATCAAGTTGTATTAGTGTGCATTATGAACCAGGGAGCAAACCGTAGCTCTAATATACCCAAGTGTTCTGTGTAAGACTAATCAGGGGAGAAGTCTTGCTTGCTAGTGTTAAGAGTATAAGTAATGTATAAATAAACAAATAAGGGAAGAAAGAAATGAATAAATGAGTAAATATTAACAACCAGACAACAAATTCAGACACCAACTTTTGTATTCAAGAGTTCCTAAGGAAGAAAGCAAACTAATAGAGTCTAATAACAAATACATTTCAACGTTAATCCATTCAATACTGGGACACATTTTTACCTTAAGATTTGTGTGCGATTAGACAATTTCATTAACATTAATTAATCAAGAAGGGTCTATGGAGGTCAGAAGATTAATGGCCAGAACCTTCACTATTTCAATATCCACATGAGTTTCTCGAACTGTATAAAATCACCAAATAGTAAGCAGAATGAATGGATTAAAACATCTGATCGGCCGGAAATAATGCGCAACCAAGCGAAAGATAACATAACAATAGCGAACCGATAACAATGAGAAGATACCGGAGTTTCTCTTGAGAGGAGAGATATTAGTAAGAAATATTATGCTCAGTTATCACATTAATACCAAGTTGTGTTAGTGTTGGAGTGTTTATGAAGCAAGAAACAAGGAGATGAGCTGATACAGACGAGAGTTCACGGTAAGATCAAAGAGGGAAAAGTTTTGTTCGCTTATGTTAATAGTTTGAAGAGTAAATAAGTGTTTATGTTTCTTGGATGTGATATTCAACCCCTTCAGTACTGAGACACATTTTTACCTTGGGATTTGTGTAAGATAAGACCATTTTGTTGACATTAAGTAAGGTGTATGGAGGGCAGAAGATTAATGGCAAAGGTCTTCACTATTTTAATCTCCACATAAGTTTCTGAAGTTGTGTCAAGTCACCAAATACTAACATAAATGAATATGGAAACGTGTCATGGTACTCAAAAGGGTTAGAGTGTTTGCATAAAATCAGAGACAAAATACAAATGTGATTTATAAGATACACGACTCTAGGACAATTGAAAAAAAAAAGGGGAAAAAATTGGTCTCTAGCGTTAATAATGGAAATAAAAATAAGTGCGTACATTTTTCGGTGTGATATTTAAAGTGCATAGACAAAATTGAAGGTAAAAATGCATTTGTGAACAGTGTTAATAATGGAAATAAAAATAAGTGCGTACATTTTTCGAGGTGCGATATTTAAAGTGCGTGAACAAAATTGAAGGTAATATGCATTTGTGAATGATAAGATATTGAGGCGGGAAGGTTGTGTTCATGTGGACAAATGGAGAAGGAATGTTCTTTGTCTATTATGAAGTGTTGGCCATGAACTCAATTCAATTATATTTCAATTACATTAATTTTACCTTCATTTCTTTATTCTCTCTCTCTCTCTCTCTCTCTCTCTCTCTCTCTCTCTCTCTCTCTCTCTCTCTCATATTATTCCCAGCTAAGTACTTCCCATAATCACTTAAACATAACACAATCACATTCACTCCACTTTCTCTCCCTCTCTCCCTCTCCCTCTCCTCTCACTTCCCCTCTCCCATAATTTTATCCCATAAACATAACGACACCATCTTTGCACCTCTCGCTCCCCTCTCTCTCCCCTCTCCCTTCCTTCTGTCATCCCATCACTTTCCGACTTCCTCTTTCTTTCTTAGACTTATCCATTATTTACTTTGTCGTTTCCTTAAAGCTCTCTCTCTCTCTCTCTCTCTCTCTCTCTCTCTCTCTCTCTCTCTCTCTCTCTCTCTCTCTCTTCTTCTTATTATTATTATTATTATTATTATTATTATTATTATTATTATTATTATTATTATTATTATTATTATTATTATTATTATTATTATTATTATTATTATTATTATCATTATCATTATTATTATTATTATTATTATTATTATTATTATTATTATTATTATTATTATTATTAATCTTCTTCTTCTTCTTCTATGCATTTTAGTTATTGGCCAGTCCATCTATCTATCTATCTATCTATCTATCTATCAAACTGTCTATATATCTGTTTCAATACTTCAACCCCTCTCCATCCATCTGCTTTCTTACCATACTATCTACCAAGCCATCTATCCATCTACCCATCTATCCATCTACCCATCAATCCATCTACCCATCTATCTATCTACCAATCTATCACTCTATATAATAAATCGCAACCATCATATCCACTCGTCTCTCTTTTCTCCCTCCTCCCTGTCTGACTCTCGCTTCCCCCATCCCAGCCTGCCTCACCTTGTCACGCTTCGGACAGATGGGCGGCACACCTGTACTCTGCTATTATTGAGGTGAGACTTTGTTGTTGCCGATAATGGAGGGTTCATTTGTCGCTAAGAATTTTCATAATGGTAGACCTTCATTAAAGAGAGAGAGAGAGAGAGAGAGAGAGAGAGAGAGAGAGAGAGAGAGAGAGAGAGAGAGAGAGAGAGAGAGAGAGAGAGAGAGAGTGAATCCATTAAACACAAAATGCTGTTGATATTAATTATTTTTGTGTATTTAGTTTCGTTTTTATTTATTTTTTTTTTCTCACGTCTGGTTTTGAAAGTTAAGTGGCGACTCTTCCATGAAAGATATTGATATGAAAACTGTCTCTATTTTTTCTTTGTTTACTTTTATCAGCATCTTAATTTCCTTTCTCCGTCTGAAGTTTCGAAATTAAGAAGGATATAAAGGAGGAAAAAGAAAGAACATTTGAAGACTAGACTGATTTGAAGAACAGGAAGTTTAGTGTGACTTAAAGAATGTAGTAGTAGTAGTAGTAGTAGTAGTAGTAGTAGTAGTAGTAGTAGTAGTAGTAGTAGTGGACTAGATTAAGAAACTAGTCTGGATTAAGAACTTTAGATTAAGGAAATAGTCTGGATTAAGGATACTAGATTATGAAACTAGTTTGGATTAAGGATATTATGTTAAACTAGTCTGCATTAAGTATACTATGTTAAGAAACTAGTCTCAATTAAGGATATTATGTTTAGATACTAGTCTGGATTAAGCATAATAGGTTAAGAAACTAGTCTGGATTAAGGTTAATAGGTTAAGAAACTAGTCTGAATTAAGGATAATAGGTTAAGAAACTAGTCTGGATTAAAGATATTATGTTAAACTAGTCTGGATTAAGTATACTATGTTAAGAAACTAGTCTGAATTAAGGATAATAGGTTAAGAAACTAGTCTGGATTAAGGATATTATGTTAAAAAACTAGTCTTGGATGAAGGATTCTACATTAAGAAAGTAGTCTCTATGAAGGATGCAGTGATAAGACACTAGTCTGCTTTAAGAATTCTAGATTAAGGAAATATTCAGAATGAAGGCTCATTGATCCACGTTAGGCTCACGGCTCGTGTTCTTCCTTTGTCTAAGGGCAGGACTAAACTTTCTCTCCTCGGAAGAGTGACTAGAGAATGTGGCAGTGGAAGCCATTGTAGCTGCCCCAAACAACACGTCAGTTACTCTGCGTGAATGGGCACTGGTGGCGAGGTTTTCCACGGCACTCAGTGGCTGTCAGACCGAGGTGGCGCGAAAATGTTAGTGCCATATTAGTAGACAGGTGTTGATGTACTGACAGAGTCAGACAGCAGAAATGAGTGACTGTTAGCAATAAATATCTATAAGAAAAACTTAATCATATAAATGTGGTCTTCATATCTATAGCTTTGAAGGAATCTTCATGATTACAGTGTCGGTTGGCATCGATTCATTATCATTTATTGAAAAAGTCCTTCCTCGTCGTTGAAGAGTTATTGTATTTTTGCATGTGGTTTCATTTTTGTATTTGATTGGCTGAAGGCAGTATGACATTGTAGAATCAAGGCCTATGATTGGTGCTTCTGGTGGATGCCACAGTGGTTTAGCTCCAAGCTGCTGAGCGTTCCACGCACGGGAGGTCAAAAGTATGCTAAATATCACATGGCTCTACCTTCTGACGGTACAGACTCTCAGTAAGATTGTGCTGTGCTTGGGTTTTCTATTGAAGATTTTAGCCCACCACAGTACTCTACGAGAGCAAACACTAAGAAGAAGAAACAAGAAGCAATGGACAACGAAGAGACCTTCTGTGTGAAGGGAAACCTGGAGGAGGAGAAGAATGCCGGCAAGAAACACGGCCAAAAGAGGAAGCTGGAGAGCTCGATGACTGCACCAGCCACGAGGCAGATGCTGAATGTTGTGCACAGAAACGCACCAAGAAAAGCAAGAAAGATGAGAGCCGTGAGAAGAAAACAGACCGTGAGCATGAGATTAAGAAGCATAATAAGAAGAGAAAGGGGGAAGGTATGGAAGACATCGAGAAGCACAAGAAGAGGAAGGTAGATGGCGTTGAAGGGGTTGTGGAACACAAAAAGAAGATTGAGGGTAATGACACAGAAGAGAAGCAGAAGAAGAGAAAGAGGCAAGACACGGAGGACGACGAGAAGCAGGTTAAGAAGAAGAAGGGGGAGGGCATTAAGAAAGAAAGGAAGTCCTTTAAACGAATGAAGGATTTCATCAAGAAATGGAATTGGAAGGAACGGGCCAAGAAGAAGAAGGAAGACAAGAAAAAGACAGGGTGGGACAGCGGGGGCGTGCTGAAGCTGAAGGTGGACGCCAAGACAGTCAGCGAGGAGAAGGATGTGAAGGAGTACACCCTCGTTCATATTGAGAAAGGAAACCTGATAGATGCGACTGTGGGTGGCCACCGGTGTGCTGTCTATTTGGACACCGGCGCCTCATTGACCACCATGTTCTTGCCAGTGGCCGAGAGAATGGGTCTCGTCACTGGCAACGAGGAAACGGTGAAGATACCCGTGATGACCTGGTTTGGCTTGCAGAAGGTGGATGTGATTGAGCTTGCCGAGGTGGTGGTAGTGTTGAAGGGCGGTGTGGCGGTGAACACGCCCTTGACGGTGTTTCCACAAGAGATGCAGGAAGAAATGGGCCTCGGAGACGAAATATTGATGTCCATGAGCCGCCTGCAGGAGGCAGAGATGCGGCAGGAGTTCCATCCTGACGACAGCAGTACCCTGTTCCTGCGTCACCCTGAACGCCTGCAGCGGAAACCTGAGCAGGGGCGGCACGGCAAAGTGCTCACGTTTGCCGCACGAACAGAAGGCATCGACGAGTCGCTGAAGGTGCTAGTGGACACAGGCGCCAAGGCACTCTTCTGTATCACCGAAACCGGCCTGGACAAGGTGCAGGACATGACAGACCGGTGGACTCTGCCACTAGGACAAGTCCTGATGCAGTTTAGCTGCAGCACAGAGGCGCTGCTACTGCACAAGATAGAGCCCAACCAGGTGAAAATATTTGATTTCGTGTTTGGACGATTGCTACTCGGTCAATTACAAGCAACCATTGACTATGTTGATTTGTCCATGGCCTTGAAGCTCAACGAAAAACATATCCGTATCGAGCTCCAGCCTTTCTCAGGGCGCCTTGCTGCTGGATCCCCCCAGCCTCTGTCCTGATTGCTTAGTCGTGTAGCAGGGAGAAGAAGAAATGAAGGAATGCGAAGAACGATAAGATGAAGCACTAATCTGTATTAAGGATATTACGTTAACAACCTAGTCTGGATTAAGAATATTATGTTAAGAAACTAGTCTAGATTAAGGATACTCTGTTAAGAAAACTAATCTGGATTAAGGATATTATGTTCACAAACTAGTCTGGATTAAGGATACAATGTTAAGAAACTAGTCTGGATTAAGGATATTATGTTAAGTATCTAGTCTGGATTAAGGATATTAGATTAAGAAACTAGTCTGGATAAAGGATACTCGATTAAGAAGCTAGTCTGGATTAAGGATACAATGTTAAGAAACTAGTCTGGATTAAGGATATTATGTTCACAAACTAGTCTGGATTAAGGATCCTATGTTAAGAAACTAGTCTGGATTAAGGATATTATGTTAAGTATCTAGTCTGGATTAAGGATATTAGATTAAGAAACTAGTCTGGATAAAGGATACTCGATTAAGAAGCTAGTCTGGATTAAGGATCCTATGTTAAGAAGCTAGTCTGGATTAAGGATTCTAGGTTAAGAAACTATTCTTTTTTTTCATGTAAGAGCGCGAAACAGCCACGGGAAACAAAAACTGGTGTTAGAAAAAAGGCGCTCGCTAAAAAGTGCTATAGAGAATTGAAAAGAGGGCTGCCATCAGGGTGATAGGAGTCAACTTTTAAAATAATTTATTTATCTATTTATTTATTTTTTTTTTTTTTATATATATTTTGCGTGAAGAATGTAGTGCGTTGGTGGCGCATGTAGTGTTGCGTGAATGAAGAGAGTTGTGTTTAGAGGGGAGGCTGTGACTGTCCTCTTGTGTGGGGAGACACAAAGGGAAACGTTCAGTGAGGTCACAGCTGGCTTTAATGATGAGTTCACAGCACCCCCTCAACCAGTGCTATTAGACCTCACTGGGAGTAATCATCGTTTCGGCAGGATTAAGTCTTGTCTGGATTAACGATACTAGATTAAGAATCTAGTCTGGATTAAGAACTCTAGATTAAGGAAATAGTCTGGATTAAAGACATTAAATTAAGGAAATAGTCTGGATTAAGGATACTAGATTATGAAACTAGTCTGGATTAAAGATATTATGTTAAACTAGTCTGGATTAAGTATACTACGTTAAGAAACTAGTCTGAATTAAGGATAATAGGTTAAGAAACTAGTCTGGATTAAGGATATTATGTTAAAAAACTAGTCTTGGATGAAGGATTCTACATTAAGAAAGTAGTCTCTGTGAAGGATGCAGTGTTAAGACACTAGTCTGCTTTAAGAATTCTAGATTAAGGAAATATTCAGAATGAAGGATATTAAAAGATTAAGAAAACAATGCGGATTTGAGACAGTGAATGGAGGATCGTGCAAGGTTACGGTCATTTGATTCAGAGCAGAACAAATATTATATACAAGACACTGAGAGAAATGTTGTCAGGATCAAAGGCTGTGCTTGTGAATAGATGTGAGTCAATGTTTCTCATATTGTAATTTACTAAGCGAATTAGTGACTAAGTCCCATTTTTTTTTTTTTTTTTTTTTTTTTTGCGAATTAGTGATTCGCGTCCATTTTTTTTTTTTTTGCTCTCCGCAAGAGGAAGACCTGCCAAGGGCAATAAACATAAAAAAAGGTCCTCTTAATCTGCAGGTTCCCTTGAAAAAATTAAAGGAATTTGCCAAAAGATAGGGAGAAATGTTTTGAAACCTCCCTCTTAAAAGAAGTCAAGTCGTATGAAGATGGAAATACAGAAGCAGGCAGTGATTTCTAGAGTTTACCAGTGAAAGGTATGAATAATTACTGATTAACTCTTGCCTTAGAGAATTGAACAGAATAGCGATGAGAGGAAGAAGAAAGCCTTGTGCAGAGAGGCCGCAGGAGGAGGAAAGGCATGCAGTTAGCATGACCATTAGAGCAATTAGCCTGAAAATAGTGATAAAAGATAGAAAAAGATGCAACATTTCGGTAGTGAGAAAGAGGGTGAAGACAGTCAGTCAGAAGAGGAAAGTTGATGAGACGAAAAGCTTTTGATTCCACCCTATCTAATAAAACTGTGTGAGTGGAGGCTCCCCAAATATGCAAAGAGTACTTCATAAAAGGACGGATAAGGCCCTTTGACAGAGTTAGCAGTTGGAAGGGTGAGAAAAACTGGCGGAGACGCCTCAGAATGCCTAACTTCTTAGACGCTGTTTTAGCAAGAGTTGAGATATGAAGTTTCCAGTTTAGATTATGAGTAAAGGACAGACCGGGGATATTCGGTGTGGAAGAGGGAGACAGTTCAGTGTCATTGAAGAAGAGGGGATAGTTGTCTGGAAGGTTGTGTCGAGTAGAGGAATTGAGTTTTTGATCCTTTGAACACTAGTAAGGTTTCTCTGCCCCAATCAGAAATCTCTGAAAAATCAGAAGTCAGGCGTTCCGTGGCGTCCTGCGTGATCTGTTGACTTCCTGAAGGGTTGGTCGTCTCTGAAAGGACATGGAAAGATGTAGGGAGGTATCATCAACGCAGGAGTGGATAGGACAAGAGGTTTGGTCTACCACGGCTGCAATAGAACGGTCAGAAAGGAAACTTGAGATAATGTTGCAGAGAGAAGGATAAAAATCTCTGAAAGAGGATGACTTAGACTCAGTAAGGAAAACAAGATCACCAGTAGAGCGACCTTGACAGAAACCATACTGGCGATCAGATAGAAGATTGTAAAGTGACAGACGTTTGAGAATCTTCCTGTTGAGGATAGATTAAAAGACTTTAGACGAACAAGAGATTAAAGTTAAAGGACGGTAGTTAGAGAGATTAGAACAGTCATCCTTTTCAGGTTGAATGTAGGCAAACTTCCAGCAAGAAGGAAAGGTAGAAGTCGATTGACAAAGTTGAAAGAGTTTGGCCAGGCAAGGTGCAAGTACGGAAACACAGTTTTTGAGAACAATGGGAGGGACCCCATCAGCTCCATAAACCTTCCGACGGTTAAGACTAGAGAGGGCATGAAATACATCATTACGAAGAATTTTGATTCAAGACAAGAAATAGTCAGAAGGAGGAGGAGAGGGAGGGACAAGTCCAGAATCATCCAAGGTGGAGTTTTTGCAAAGGTTTGAGAGAAGAGTTCAGCTTTAGAGACAGAAGAGATGGCAGTGGTGCCATCAGGATGAAATAAAGGAAGGAAAGATGAAGAAGTAAAGTTACTGGAGATGTTTTTGGTTAGATGCCAGGAGTCACGAGTTAGAGTTTGAAAGATTTTGACATTTTTTATTTCTGAAGGAGTGTTTGACAAGTTGAAGAACAGATTGGCATGATTCCGGGCAGAAATATAAAGTTCATGAGATTCAGGAGATGGAAGACTCAAGTACCTTTTGTGGGCAACCTCTCTATCATGTATAGCACGAGAAGAGGCTGACTTAAACCAAGGTTTAGAAGGTTTGGGTTGAGAAAAAAAAAAAACGAGGAATGTACACATCCATGCCAGACACTATCACCTTCGTTACACGTTACGCACACAGAGATGGGTCTCTGACACGGAAATTGTAATCATTCCACGGAAAATCAGCATAATACGATCTCAAGTCCTTCGAACTGGCAGAGGCAAAACGCCAGAGGCATCTCCACTTGGAGGGATCCTGAGGAGGGATTGGAGGAATAGGACAAGATATAAAAATGAGATTGTGATCGGAGAAGTCCAACAGAGAAGATAGGGTAACAGCATAAGCTGAAGGATCAGAGGTGAGGTAAAGATCAAGAATGTTGGGCGCATCTCAGGGATACGAGTAGGGTGTTGCACCAGTTCCTCTAGGTCATGGAGGATAGCAAATTTGAAGGCTAGTTCACCAGGATGGTCAGTGAAGGGAGAGGAAAACTAAACCTGGTGGTGAACATTGAAATCTCCAAGGATGGAAATCTTCGCGAAAGGGTAGAGGAACACAGAATATGCTCCACTTAGGAAGTTAAATAATCAAAGAATTTACTATAGTCAGAGGAGTTAAAGGAGAGATAGACAGCGCAGATAAATCTAGTTAGAGAGTGTCTATTGAATCTAAGCCGGATTCAAGAACGTGGGCACGAGAGCAAGTTATGTCATTGCTCACATAAACACAACATCAAGCTTTGGAACGAAAATGAGAATAGAGAAAGTAGGAAGGAGCAGTGTAGAGGCTACTGTCACATGTCCCAGACAGCTGTGTTTCCATGAGGAAAAAAACGAGCTTTACTAAAGGAGAGGTGGTATTCTACAGATTGTTAATTAGATCTAAGATCTGGAATGTTGCAGAAGTTAATGAAGAAAAAGTTTAGGGAGGTGTCAAACCATTTTGGGTCGCCAACGAGAGAGCAGTCCGACCTGGGGACATTTCTTTTCCCCTCCCTAAAAGGGGAATCCGAGGCTTTGTGTGCTTCTTTCCTTATGGTTAATTTATTTAGAGACGCTTTGCTTAAAAGTAGATGAGTCAGTGTTTCTCACACATTGTAATGTCTTACGTTGTGGTGGATTAGGATTAAGGTTTAGTGAGTTTTGAATATTGGTCTATATTGGTGTTTGGTTTGCTTCTATCCTGATGGTTAATGTATCTAGATACTTTACCAGAAATGTGAATAAAAATAACACTTGTATATCACTGTTTTGCCTTTACCTTCTGGCGGTGGGAAGAAAATGGTAACAATGACGGTAATTAGAAACATCTGAATCACTCGACACTTTATTGTACATTCCTACTGCTCTAGATAGGCAGACTTCAATACACACAGAGAGACAGCGTGCAGGAAGCCCTCCACGCCAAAGTATGTGTAGGAATTATCCATCTCGAGTTTATTGAGTAACGTGGCGAGAGAGAGAGAGAGAGAGAGAGAGAGAGAGAGAGAGAGAGAGAGAGAGAGAGAGAGAGAGAGAGAGAGAGAGAGAGAGAGAGAGAGAGAGGAGGAGAGAGAGAGAGGAGAGAGGGAGAGGAGGAGAGAGAGAGAGAGAGAGAGAGAGAGAGAGAGAGAGAGAGAGAGAGAGAGAGAGAGAGAGAGAGAGAGAGAGAGAGAGAGAGAGAGAGAGAGAGAGAGAGAGAGAGAGAGAGAGAGAGAGAGAGAGAGAGAGAGAGAGAGAGAGAGAGAGAGAGAGAGAGAGAGAGAGAGAGAGAGAGAGAGAGAGAGAGAGAGAGAGAGAGAGAGAGAGAGAGAGAGAGAGAGAGAGAGAGAGAGATTAAAACTAAACCAAAACATGTTACACTACACAGGCAACATACAACACATTGCATTCATGTATACAAAACTATTCTAGATTGAGTTTGATCAGTGCTGGTGACAATGATGGCTTAAGACACAACCATACTGTGTCCTCGGCTCACTGATCCACGTTAGGCTCACGGCTCGTGTTCTTCCTTTGTCTAAGGGCGGGACTAAACTTTCTCTCCTCGGAAGAGTGACTCGAGAATGTGGCAGTGGAAGCCATTGTAGCTGCCCCAAACAACACGTCAGTTACTCTGCGTGAATGGGCACTGGTGGCGAGGTTTTCCACGGCACTCAGTGGCTGTCAGACCGAGGTGGCGCGAAAATGTTAGTGCCATATTAGTAGACAGGTGTTGATGTACTGACAGAGTCAGACAGCAGAAATAAGTGACTGTTAGCAATAAATATCTATAAGAAAAACTTAATCATATAAATGTGGTCTTCATATCTATAGCTTTGAAGGGAATCTTCATGATTACAGTGTCGGTTGGCATCGATTCATTATCATTTATTGAAAAAGTCCTTCCTCGTCGTTGAAGAGTTATTGTAATTTTGCATGTGGTTTCATTCTTGTATTTGATTGGCTGAAGGCAGTATGACATTGTAGAATCAAGGCCTATGATTGGTGCTTCTGGTGGATGCCACAGTGGTTTAGCTCCAAGCTGCTGAGCGTTCCACGCACGGGAGGTCAAAAGTATGCTAAATATCACATGGCTCTACCTTCTGACGGTACAGACTCTCAGTAAGATTGTGCTGTGCCTGGGTTTTCTATTGAAGATTTTAGCTCACCACAGTACTCTACGAGAGCAAACACTAAGAAGAAGAAACAAGAAGCAATGGACAACGAAGAGACCTTCTGTGTGAAGGGAAACCTGGAGGAGGAGAAGAATGCCGGCAAGAAACACGGCAAAAGAGGAAGCTGGAGAGCCTCGATGACTGCACCAGCCACGAGGCAGATGCTGAATGTTGTGCACAGAAACGCACCAAGAAAAGCAAGAAAGATGAGAGCCGTGAGAAGAAAACAGACCGTGAGCATGAGATTAAGAAGCATAATAAGAAGAGAAAGGGGGAAGGTATGGAAGACATCGAGAAGCACAAGAAGAGGAAGGTAGATGGCGTTGAAGGGGTTGTGGAACACAAAAAGAAGATTGAGGGTAATGACACAGAAGAGAAGCAGAAGAAGAGAAAGAGGCAAGACACGGAGGACGACGAGAAGCAGGTTAAGAAGAAGAAGGGGGAGGGCATTAAGAAAGAAAGGAAGTCCTTTAAACGAATGAAGGATTTCATCAAGAAATGGAATTGGAAGGAACGGGCCAAGAAGAAGAAGGAAGACAAGAAAAAGACAGGGTGGGACAGCGGGGGCGTGCTGAAGCTGAAGGTGGACGCCAAGACAGTCAGCGAGGAGAAGGATGTGAAGGAGTACACCCTCGTTCATATTGAGAAAGGAAACCTGATAGATGCGACTGTGGGTGGCCACCGGTGTGCTGTCTATTTGGACACCGGCGCCTCATTGACCACCATGTTCTTGCCAGTGGCCGAGAGAATGGGTCTCGTCACTGGCAACGAGGAAACGGTGAAGATACCCGTGATGACCTGGTTTGGCTTGCAGAAGGTGGATGTGATTGAGCTTGCCGAGGTGGTGGTAGTGTTGAAGGGCGGTGTGGCGGTGAACACGCCCTTGACGGTGTTTCCACAGGAGATGCAGGAAGAAATGGGCCTTGGAGACGAAATATTGATGTCCATGAGCCGCCTGCAGGAGGCAGAGATGCGGCAGGAGTTCCATCCTGACGACAGCAGTACCCTGTTCCTGCGTCACCCTGAACGCCTGCAGCGGAGACCTGAGCAGGGGCGGCACGGCAAAGTGCTCACGTTTGCAGCACGAACAGAAGGCATCGACGAGTCGCTGAAGGTGCTAGTGGACACAGGCGCCAAGGCACTCTTCTGTATCACCGAAACCGGCCTGGACAAGGTGCAGGACATGACAGACCGGTGGACTCTGCCACTAGGACAAGTCCTGATGCAGTTTAGCTGCAGCACAGAGGCGCTGCTACTGCACAAGATAGAGGCCAACCAGGTGAAAATATTTGATTTCGTGTTTGGACGATTGCTACTCGGTCAATTACAAGCAACCATTGACTATGTTGATTTGTCCATGGCCTTGAAGCTCAACGAAAACATATCCGTATCGAGCTCCAGCCTTTCTCAGGGCGCCTTGCTGCTGGATCCCCAGCCTCTGTCCTGATTGCTTAGTCGTGTAGCAGGGAGAAGAAGAAATGAAGGAATGCGAAGAACGATAAGATGAAGCACTAATCTGTATTAAGGATATTATGTTAACAACCTAGTCTGGATTAAGAATATTATGTTAAGAAACTAGTCTAGATAAAGGATACTCTGTTAAGAAACTAATCTGGATTAAGGATATTATGTTAAGATACTAGTCTGGATTAAGGATACAATGTTAAGAAACTAGTCTGGATTAAGGATATTATGTTAAGTATCTAGTCTGGATTAAGGATATTAGATTAAGAAACTAGTCTGGATAAAGGATACTCGATTAAGAAGCTAGTCTGGATTAAGGATCCTATGTTAAGAAACTAGTCTGGATTAAGGATTCTAGGTTAAGAAACTATTTTTTTTTTCATGTAAGAGCGCGAAACAGCCACGGGAAACAAAAACTGGTGTTAGAAAAAAGGCGCTCGCTAAAAAGTGCTATAGATAATTTTGAAAAGAGGGCTGCCATCAGGGTGATAGGAGTCAACTTTTAAAATAATTTATTTATCTTTATTTATTTATTTATTTTTTTTTATATATATTTTGCGTGAAGAATGTAGTGCGTTGGTGGCGCATGTAGTGTTGCGTGAATGAAGAGAGTTGTGTTTAGAGGGGAGGCTGTGACTGTCCTCTTGTGTGGGGAGACACAAAGGGAAACGTTCAGTGAGGTCACAGCTGGCTTTAATGATGAGTTCACAGCACCCCCTCAACCAGTGCTATTAGACCTCACTGGGAGTAATCATCGTTTCGGCAGGATTAAGTCTTGTCTGGATTAACGATACTAGATTAAGAATCTAGTCTGGATTAAGAACTCTAGATTAAGGAAATAGTCTGGATTAAATACATTAAATTAAGGAAATAGTCTGGATTAAGGATACTAGATTATGAAACTAGTCTGGATTAAGGATGTTATGTTAGGAAAATAGTCTTGATTAGGATACTATGTTAAGAAACTAGTCTGGATTAAGGATACTAGATTTAAAAGCTAGTCTGGATTAAGGATAATAGATTAAGAAGCTAGTCTGGATTAAGGATACTAGATTAAGAAACTAGTCTGGATTAAGGATACTAGATTAAGAAGCTAGTCTGGATTAAGGATACTAGATTAAGAAGCTAGTCTGGATTAAGGATAATAGATTAAGAAGCTAGTCTGGATTAAGGATAATAGATTAAGAAACTAGTCTGGATTAAGGATACTATGATAAGAAACTTGTCTGGATTAAGGATACTAGGTTAAGAAACTTTTTATTTTTTTTATGTAAGAGGGCGAAACAGCCACGGGCAACAAAAATAGTTGTTACAAAAAAAGGTCCACTGAGGCGGCACTCACTAAACAAGTGTAATAGATAATTGAAAATGGACTCCCATGAGGGTGATAGGAGGCAACTTTTTTTTCTTTTTTATACATTTTGCGTGAAGAATGTAGTGCGTTGGTGGCGCATGTAGTGTTGCGTGAATGAAGAGAGTTGTGTTTATATGGGAGGCTGTGACTGTCCTCTTGTGTGGGGAGACACAAAGGGAAACGTTCAGTGAGGTCACAGCTGGCTTTAATGATGAGTTCACAGCACCCCCTCAACCAGTGCTATTAGACCTCACTGGGAGTAATCATCGTTTCGGCAGGATTAAGTCTTGTCTGGATTAACGATACTAGATAAAACAGAAAATAGTAATACACAGCAATAGTACAACCGGCAAAAGATAAGTCACTACCTGAAAAAGGCCTGACCCGACAAAATTAACGGATAAATAAACGGAAAGAATAAGTAATGATGATAGTAATAGTAATAGTAATAGTAAAAGTAATAGTTAACAGCAATAGTGATAATAATAGTAATAGTAATAGTAATAAATAGTAATAGTAATAGTAATAGACATAGCCAGGAAAACGAAGAGAAAAGGAAAAAAGGACACAACATAAACAAATCATTCTCGTCACAATACAAGGAAGGAGAAACAAAACATTTACCTGTGTATGCTGAGCCACGTTAAAATTATCCCTAACTTTGACCGTCAGTTCTCAGTAACACAGCAACATTTATTTTTCTCTTGCTCATTTAAGTGTGAGATGTAGCCTTCCACTGTGGCCTCGGTGTCATGTAGTGCAAAGAATAGCCGCTTCTATTGCTTCAAGTACCAAAGGGTGGTTTTGTTGAGCATTGTTGTTGTGTGGTGGTGGTGGTGGTAGTGGTGGAAGTAGTGGTAGTTATTTTTCGGTTCCATATTTATTTAACTATTAATCTATTTATTTATTTTGTTTTTTTTCACTCCAGCAAATGTAATTAAACCAATTTGTATTACTGTCAGCTTTCATTACACGCGTCAAAAATATGGTGCAACAAAGTCTCTCTCTCTCTCTCTCTCTCTCTCTCTCTCTCTCTCTCTCTCTCTCTCTCTCTCTCTCTCTCTCTCTCTCTCTCTCTCTCTCTCTCTCTCTCTCTCTCTCTCTCTCTCTCTCTCTCTCTCTCTCTCTCTCTCTCTCTCTCTCTGTCTCTCTCTCTCTCTCTCTCTCTCTCTTCACAGACCATTGTTTATCTTTCTTCATCAACTTTTAATTTAATTTTATTATTGTATTTTTTTACGCTCCTCCTCTCCCCTCGTCTCTCTCTCTCTCTCTCTCTCTCTCTCTCTCTCTCTCTCTCTCTCTCTCTCTCTCTCTCTCTCTCTCTCCCAGGCAGGTCGCAGACTGAAGCTCAGCATCCCCCGTCCCTCCTGCAGCGGCCGCGTCAGGATAAAATTATTGTAGTACTTTTTTCTCTCTCATTCACTTATCCTCGGAAAGAAGACTGATTGTTACTAGATTAAAGCGTCTCTCTCTCTCTCTCTCTCTCTCTCTCTCTCTCTCTCTCTCTCTCTCTCTCTCTCTCTCTCTCTCTCTCTCTCTCTATCCATCTATCTATCTATCTATCTATCTATCTATCTATCTATCTATCTATCTATCTATCTTTCCCTGTATCTTGCCTGTAGTTCACCTGTGTCTCTTTACCTGTAATGGAAAGAAGACACTACAGCTTATGTAACCCTTGCGATCCCTTGGTGTCCTTCAGGTGACCTACGGCAGGTGAGGGAGGGAGTGGCTAGAAGGAGGAAGAGGAGGAGGAGGAAGAGGAGGAGGAGGAGGAGGAGGAGGAGGAGGAGGGTTTAAATAAGGTGAAGTTAGTCAATATTTGCATCATTTCTGCTCTTTGTTTCAGGTTCTTTCTTTTATGTATTGGTCTTTTTTTTCCTTTTCTATTTTTTATTCTTTTATTCTCCATTATCCATCGCCTGTTTTAGCTTCATTTTCATTTTCTTTCCTTTATTTTTGTTGTTGTTGTTGTTGTTGTTGTTGTATCTGTGTTTCCTCTTCTTTGTAGTTGTCTTTTCTTTTCTTCTGTCCTGACGTGTGTGTGTGTGTGTGTGTGTGTGTGTGTGTGTGTGTGTGTGTGTGTGTGTGTGTGTGTGTGTGTGTGTGTGTGTATGTGTGTGTGTGTGTGTGTGATTTTTCTTCTTCATTCTCTTCATTCTAGTGGCGCCTTCTTTCTGTCTGTCGGCAAATCTTTCAATCAAATAATCGATCTTAAGTTCCTGTAATCTTCCTCTTCCTCCTCCTCCCCCTTCTCCTCCTCCTCCTCCTCCTTCGTTCTCCTCTTCCTCCTCTTCCCTCCTGCCTCAATGTTACTTTCCAATTGTGTTTCTAAGTTTCTGTAATTCATCTTCTCTTCCTCTGCCTCCTCTTCCTCCTCCTCCTCTCCCACCTCTTCCTCCTCTTCCTCTTCCTCTCCCTCCTTTTCACCACACAAGTCCCACACACGAAGCGATTACCAGTGTGAAAAGGAAGGATTTTTTCGTCGCTCTGGGTAAAACTGGTGTTAGTCTGTGTGGAAGTCGACTCTCGCGAAAGACAAAGAGGAAAAATAAACAGACAGAAAAGAAAAGAAATGTAAAATATGAAAAAAGGAGAAAAATTAAAAAACGTAAAGAAACTCAGAAATAAATAAGCAAACCAAACCAAACAAAGAAAGCAAAGCAAACAAGGAAGGAAGGAAAATAAAAAGAAGGAAAAGAAATGAAAAGTAGAGCAAAAATGAAAAGGAAATAAAAGAAAGGAAGAAAGATGGAAAAGAAGGAAAAGAAGAAAATCAAGAGAGAGAATTAAACTAAATAAACTAAACGAAAAGAAAAGTGAAAAAAGGGAAAAAGAGGAAAAAGAGGAAAAAATAAGAAAAATGCATAGTGAAATTTAACTTTTATTTCTTCTTTTTGTCTTTTTTTTTTATTTTCTCATGAGGTTTGTGAGAAATGGTCTGTTTTCAGGGTTGTTCATTTAAGTCACTAACCATCAAAGCAAAATTATCACCACTGTCGTAAAAATTTATTCTGATATTTTCTTTTTACCAGTTTCAATATATTTTCAAAGTTTCTCTAAAAAGTTTTTCTCTATATTTTTTCTCCATCTTCAATTTACGATCATCCTCTTCTTTTATGTCTTCTAATTTCCTTCCTTCTTTCCTTTTATCCCTCCTTCCTTAATCCTTCCTTCCTCTTTTGCTTTCTTCCTTCCTTTCTTTCCTCCTCCCTTTCCTTTTTCTTCCTTCCTTCCTTCCTTTCTTTCTTCCTTTCCTTCCTTCCTTCCTTCATTCATTCCTTCCTTTCTCTTATTTTTTCTACTTTCATTTTTTTTTTTTTTTGTTCTTTATCCTCCTTTTCTTCTTTTCCTTGTTTCCACTTCTCCTTCCTTCGTTTCTTCCATTTCTTATTTTTTATTTCTCATCTTTATCTTTTTTACTAATTTCTATTTTACTCCTTCCCATTTCCCTTTTCTTATATACTCCTAACTCGTTCTCCTCCTCCTCCTCCTCCTCCTCTTCCTCCTCTTCCTCCTCCTCCTCCTCCTTCTCTTTCTATACTATCACCTGTTTTTTCTCTTCTTCCTCTTCTCCTTCCTCTCTTTCCTTTCATTTTTCAATACTTTCTCTCTTCCTCCTTCCTCTCTTTCCTTTCCGTTTTCAATACTTTCTCTCTTCCTCAAACTTTATATTGTTATCTCTCTCTCTCTCTCTCTCTCTCTCTCTCTCTCTCTCTCTCTCTCTCTCTCTCTCTCTCAATTTGACCCATAATGTACATCTCTTACCGCCCACATCACGCCCATACCACGTCCTCCTCCTCTCCCTCCTCCTCCTCCTCCTCCTCCTCCTCCTCCTCCTCTTCCACCTCCTCCTCCTCTTCCACCTCCTCCTCCTCTTCCACCTCTTAAGGACTCTTCAGTTTCTCGTTTCGATAGTAAATGAGGCCGTGAAGGTCAAGAGAGAGAGAGAGAGAGAGAGAGAGAGAGTCAATGCAGGAAAGTGAAAAGATAAACTATATTTTTCTTTCCTGCATGTCAAGTAAAGTTGGCACTGTCCCTTCCCCTCCCTCTCTCTCTCTCTCTCTCTCTCTCTCTCTCTCTCTCTCTCTCTCTCTCTCTCTCACCTGGTTAAGTTTGTCTATTAAGGGGAAAAGAAAAGAAACTTGCTCTCGTTTTCTCTTTCACGTTTTCTCTTTCTTATTCTTTCTCTCTCTTTTTTTTTCGTCGTTTCCTTCTCCACTTTCCTTTGTCAATTATTCTCGCTGTCAATCTGTCCGTCTCTCTGTCCATTGCCTCTGTCTGTCAGTGAATTAAGTAGGAAGTGTCTGTCTTTCCGTTTGTATGAGTGTGTCTGTCTGTCTGTCTGTATGTCTATTTGTATGTGCGTATGTGTGTGTGTGTGTGTGTGTGTGTGTGTGTGTGTGTGTGTGTGTGTGTGTGTGTGTGTGTGTGTGTGTGTGTGTGTGTGTGTGTGTGTGTGTGTGTGTGTGTGTGTGTGTGTGTGTGTGTATGGATGGAAGAATGATTGGATGGGTGGATGGATAAAACACACTCTCTCTCTCTCTCTCTCTCTCTCTCTCTCTCTCTCTCTCTCTGAAATGGCAAAAAAGAAACACTTTGACATAAAAATCATAAAACAAAACAGAAAAACGGGAAAACATCAATGCAAATAAGAGAGAGAGAGAAAGAGAGAGAGAGAGAGAGAGAGAGAGAGAGAGAGAGAGAGAGAGAGAGAGAGAGAGAGAGAGAGAGAGAGAGATTAGTCCTTTCTCACCATAAAAAAAAGTTATACATTATGAGAGGTAAGCAATTAGATAACACTTCATTCTCACTGCTAAAAATTACCCCTAACCACATCCATTAGGTGACCATTACCAGGTGTAACTAAGCTTGCTAAAATGGCGGTGAGAGAGACAGGTGCTTTTAATTGTCTCGTTAATTAAGCTACTCAGGTAAGGAAATTGGTCACGTTTTCCTTGCCACTCGTGTTTCATTTTATTTTTTTTATTATTTCTAAATTAATCACGTATTATTTCTTTTTCTAATCTCTTTGTATCTTTATTTTATTTTATTTTGTGTTATTTATCTAGTTGTTGGATTTTTATGTTGTTTAGATTTATTCAGTATTCTATTCATCAGTTTAATTTTTGCTTTACTTATGCATTTACTCATCTATATATTTATCTTTTCATTTATTCTTTTTATTTATCCATGTCATTTCATTTTATTCTTTTTTATTTATGGATTATTTAACTCGTGCTCGTGTGTGTGTGTGTGTGTGTGTGTGTGTGTGTGTGTGTGTGTGTGTGTGTGTGTTGATTTACGTATCAGTTCATGGCTTTCAATGTCCATTTTTCTCTCTCTATGGGTATTTACTGCTTTCAAACTACTATTGCAATGGCCGATTCTGGTTCCGTGTACTGCCTGGCGTGATTTTGTGTGTCTGTGTGTCTGTACGGTTCAGTTCGCCTGTCTGTATGGTTTGCTGTCCGTCTGTCTGTTTCTCTCTTTATGTCTTTTGCTCCCTTTCTCTGTTTCTCTAGCTTTCTCCTCTTCTCTCTCTCTCTCTCTCTCTCTCTCTCTCTCTCTCTCTCTCTCTCTCTCTCTCTCTCTCTCTGAGTAGGGACTAATCCCTCCTTCAGGACAGGTTAATTAAACCCTACGACAGGTAAGACGTAAGCCAGGTGTTGGAACGCTCCCTCACCCTCTTGCTCACTTACTCCTTCATTCACACACTCACTCACTCACTTACTCCCTCTCTCACTCACTCACTCACTCACTCACACGCTCACTCACACGCTCACTCTCACACTTACTCGCTCACTCACTTACTTATTCACTTATTCACTCTCTCGCTCACTCGCTCACTCACTCTCACTCACTCATTCATTCACCCACCCATTCACTCACTCACTCACTTATTCACTTCCTCACTCACTCACTCACTAAACCACTCACTTATTTACTCACTCACTCACTCTCGCTCATTCACTCTCTCACTAACCCGTTCACTTACTCCCTTATTCACTCCCTCACTCACTCATTAACTCACTCTCTCACTCACTCACTCACTCACTCACTCACTCACTCACTCGCTCACTCGTCTCTCCACGTGTCAAGGTTATTCCTCAGTCTCGTGTATTCTGGTCTCTTGTACTTTTTTTCCGCTTCGTAATTCATTTTCTCAGAGGTCCGCAACTTCCTGCCGTCGTGTTCTTCAAGTTTGTGGAGCTCGAGGCACTGCAAGTTAATTACAGGTCGGTTTTATTCTATCGTGTGCTGTGACTTTTTCCAACCGTGTTTCTGTCTGTTGTTTAATGTTTGTTGTGCAAGAGTCTCGTGGTGTGATGCATGAAGAATGATAAGGTATGAAAGTTTTTTTTATATATATATAGATAAATGTTGACACGTGTTTTATCTATCTCTTTCTCTTTCTGTTCCTTTCTGTTTCTCTCTCTCTCTCTCTCTCTCTCTCTCTCTCTCTCTCTCTCTCTCTCTCTCTCTCTCTCTCTCTCTCTCTCTCTCTCTCTTTCATTCATTTCTTTAGATAGGCAAGTTTGTGAACTTTACTTAAAACCTATTTCCAGGAAGTTATTATTTTTTTTTTGCCTTTATGTATTTTCAACCTCCTTCCTCAGTTTCCCCTCGCCTACAACCTCCTTCCTTTACTTCCTCTGCATTTCTAACCTCCTTCTTTATTTTCCCTCACATTCATGCTCTCTCACACTCTTCCACTGACTTTTAACTGGCTCCCTTGTTGACTCCATCCTCCTGCAGCCACCTCACTACTCCTCCTCCTCCTCCTCCTCCTCCTCCTCCTCCTCCTCCTCCTCTTCCTCATCATCTTCCTCATCTTCCTCCTCCTCCTCCTCCTCCTCTCAATGATACCTATTGACAAAAAACCACGTGTCTCATACAAGAAATTAACCAGAAACTATTTTTATTTACTTGCTTTTTTTTATTTTGGCTCTTCTCCCTTTCAACTCCTTTTTTTTCTTTTCCTTGCTGCTATTTATCCTTCTCTCCCCTTGCCGTTTTGTGTTCCCTTCGGTCACTCATATTTTTTTTCCTATCTTCACAATCACCATCATCATCGCATCTCTTTTACTATTTTCTCTTATCTGTGTCACCTGTCTGTTTATTTCATGGCACACCAGCAAAATTTACCCTCTTTTTTATCTATCTTTTTTTCAATCAACTTTACACTTTCCACGGCTTTACAATCGTTCTCACTTTTATTTTTCTCTTCCCTTCCCTTTCATTTCCTTCTATGCTCTTCTCTCTTTTTTTCCACGTTCACTCTTCCTTTCCTCCCTCTTCAGTCTTTCTTTT
>NC_059275.1:14114533-14124533 GCF_017591435.1 Portunus trituberculatus
AAGGCATTACTTCTACATATTGCTTCTACCACTACTACTACTACTACTACTACTACTACTACTACTACTACTATAGTCTGTCTACTCTAAAACAGCTCCTGGGTCTCAGTTTAAATAGTGTCGCAGGGAATGTTTGGTAGCCAGATCTCGAGGAAAACCGTGAGCTGTCCATGTAATTAAGTGCGTTGATCAACAGAAAACAAGTGTTATTCACATCAAATCAATTACGTTATCAATAAGCTACAATATGTTTTAAATCCAGGAGCCATTTTTGAGTAGACATACTACTACTACTACTACTACTACTACTACTACTACTACTACTTACAACCACTACTTCTGTTGTTCCTATTGCTGCTGCTACTCATCATTTTGTATTGATTTTTTTCATGAAGTCGATGCTTTTACGTAATGCGTTGTGTGTTCTGATGGATGTGTTGTGAAATCAAGTTGAGTGAATGACTGACTGATTATTTTTTATGTTTTTTCATTCCACCACCACTATCACTACTACTACTACTACTACTACTACTACTACTACTACTAATACTAATACTACTACTTCCATATACATTATACTAGAAAATTCCATTATTTACGACCTGTCTAATCAAAGAGAGTGAAACAAGGGAGGCTGGGGAGAAGGCAGGGAAAGGCAGAGGGATCGGGGGGAGAAGAGGGAGAGATGGGGCAGAGGAGGAGGTGCAAGAAGGGGAGAGAGGAGATGCATGACTGGTGAATGTGTGGACAAGGCTTCATGAATCAGTTTTAGTTGTCTTGCTTGAGAGAGTATTAGTGTTGTTTCACCATATCATCACTAAGGCTGTCATTAATACTTACTGCTACTACTACAACTACTATTACTGCCATTGCTACTATTACTACTACTATTACTACTACTACTACTACTACTACTACTACTACTACTACTACTACTACTACTACACACACACACACACACACACACACACACACACACACACACACACACACACCATCTTTCACGACATAACTAAAACAAATGCAGAAGCTCACACACAAATACCCGAGAGATTATTTCCGAAAATAGAATATATCAAGTGACCTTACCACGCGACGCAGAAAGGCACAACTCTGACCTTTCCTGACCTTGCTTGGCATTGTGTGGTCTAATATTAATACGGAACATGGAAAGACGAAAAAAGGGAAATGAAGGAATAATGAGGAAGACGAAGCGAATGAATATTTAAGCAAATATTCAAATTTAGACGTTATGTAAGCAAATCAAGACGAAAATTAAACAAAAACAAGAAACGATAGAAAACTGAACGATCTTAAGTTACATTTGTATTACTCCGAAACGAGACACTGATGAAACAGACGAATGATGATGACGATGATGATGATGATAGTAATGATAATAATGATAATAATAATAATATGAAAACAATGACAATAAAAACAAATGAGATAATATAAAGAAAAAAATTCATTCAAAAAGACAAATTCTCTCTCTCTCTCTCTCTCTCTCTCTCTCTCTCTCTCTCTCTCTCTCTCTCTCTCTCTCTATATATATATATATATATATATATATATATATATATCTATATATCTGTATCCATCTATCAATCTCTCTATTTCTCTCTCTCTCTCTCTCTCTCTCTCTCTCTCTCTCTCTCTCTCTCTGTCAAATCTCTCTCTCTCTCTCTCTCTCTCTCTCTCACTCTCCTCCTCCCTCCTCTCCCTCAGCCTACACAGCCTATTGTTTCACGTCTCTCTCTCTCTCTCTCTCTCTCTCTCTCTCTCTCTCTCTCTCTCTCTCTCTCTCTCTCTCTCATTTTGGCCCCTTCGAGTTCCTCCCTACTCGCCAGCCCTTCCCTCGTGACTGTCTCTCGCTGCGCCGCGTAGAAGTGGCGGCAACATCTTCAAATTAAACGTGATGGAAAATGTTAGCTTCCTAGGATGATATTAGAGGAGGAGGAGGAGGAGGAGGTTGGTGGTGGTGGTGGAGGAGGAGTAGGAGGACCTATTGACCCTTAGGAGACAATTTGTGATGAAGGAGGAAGAGGAAAATGAGCAGGAGAAATGATATGAGAGGAAGTAACGGGATTATTGAAGAAGTGGAAGGAGATGAAGGAGGATAAATGAAGAATGTGACAGGGAACAAGAGGAATGATAACAGGAAATGAAGATGAAAGAAGAGGAAGAGAAGAAGGAGAAGGAGGAAGATTGAAATACTGTTATAGGGGAAATGGAGGGGAAACACACTTTGTCTTAATGTTTCCTCTTTGCTCCTCTCCTCCTGCTTAGAGTGGAGTTGATGAGGTTCTCTATTACGTAACCACTTGTCTCTATTTGTATCAGTGGGTGGACAGGGAAGTTGGTTAGTTCATTATAAACTTAATATATTCTAGTGAGGAGTAGTACGTGGAAACAACTGTACTAAGCTCATTACCTTCATTAATATAGCATAATAATGACTCCTTAACGTCTTCAGTACTGGGATGCATTTCTACCTTGACTTTTGGGTATGATTAGACTTTATTTATATCAAAAGGGTATATGAAGGTCAGAAGATTAATGGCCAGAGTCTTCACGTAAGTTTCTGAAGCTGTATAAAATCCCAAATAGTAAGCAGAATTAAAACTTGTCTTGGTACTGGTATTTAGAGAACATAAGGAAAGGTGCAAGAAGCCATCAACCCAACGTGTGCTAATCCCCCAGTGTTTTTAATCGTTCACCTCCTTCTCTAGTAAACAAAGGAACTCCTGGTGGTCAGCTTCTGTATTTCATCCTTGCTATGACTTGAACTCTTTCACGATGGACTTTCGAGACACTTATCCTTCAATTTTCCACGATCTTTTTCATCTTACTTTAGGACCTGGTTCATTCCCTGGACCTTTTCTTACACTTTTTTCTCGCCCTTGGTCATTTCCGCTCTTACGTACGAAAAAAAAAACACACACACACACACACACACACACACACACACACACACACCGAGCTATATCCACTTGCCTCCCTCATCCATAAATTCCTCTAATCTTGAAAAAATAAAACAATGCAAGTATTATTCTAACTAATGAACACTCCAGGCAGGCAGAGACGGCGGCGGCGGCGGCGGAGTGGAGCCATGCAGAGTGTGGGCGCGAGTCTCGAGTGTGCTAATTGTCATCCCAGAGAGACACCCATTGCCTTCCACCGCGCGGCGAGCTTCCCTGCGTTCCTTTCTCGTTAATATAATTCTGGAGCGGGGCGAGCTGTCGGACATAGACGTGTTGGTTATTTATCGTTGACTGCAATTGTACAAACGGACACCAGGAAACCATCTATTTCTGAAGCTATTCCTGACGCAAACAGACGCGGCTTTACAGAAATAACAACTGCCGGGGCTGAGGCTGACTGTGCAGGCGACGCAGTGACTCATGCACTTCACTCACAGAAAAAAGGGAGAGAGGAAATGAACACCAATCATTCTCGATGGGACCAAAAACTGAGGGAGAAGAAAAAGAAGGAAAATGGATTGAGGAACAAGAGAAAGGAGGAAAAGAGAAAGAAATGCGAAGACGAGAAAGAGGAGAGGAAGAGGCAATGAAAGGAGTGGAAAGAATACGAGGAGGAGGAGGAGGAGGAGGAAGAGGAGGAAGAGGAAAAGGAGGAGAACGGGAAATACAAGGACAACAAAATGTAAGAGAAAGGAAAGACTTAAGAGGACACGAGAGCATGAGAATGGGACGAAGGAGGAGGAAGAAGAGAAGGAAGACGAGGAGGAGGACGAGGAGGAGGACGAGGAGGAGGAGGAGAAAGATCTGTTGGTGAGAGGCTGAATAATAGTGGTGGTGGTGGTGGTGGGTGTGAATGGTGGTGGCATCTCTCTCTCTCTCTCTCTCTCTCTCTCTCTCTCTCTCTCTCTCTCTCTCTCTCTCTCTCTCTCTCTCTCTCTCAGGTTACACTCCCTGTATTCTGTTACTAAACTTAAAGGTATTTCTCCTCTTCTTCCTCCTACTCCTCCTCCTCCTCCTCCTTCTCCTCCTCCTCCTCCTCCTCCTCCTTCTCCTCTTCCTCCTCTTCCTCCTCTTCCTCCTCCTCCTCCTCCTCCTCCTCCTCCTCCTCCTCCTCCTCCTCCTCCTCCTCCTCCTCCTCCTTCTCCTTGGTCAGATCAAAGTTTCCAGGTATCCATTGTGGGAGATTAATGGTGACAAAGTCTACTCATTTCTTTCATTGTTCGGAAGATTCTTTTGTTTTTTTCCGTAATAGTGGCATTTACACTAATGATGGTGATGATGATGACGATGATGATGATAAAAGTAGTAGTAGTAGTAGTAGTAGTAGTAGTAGTAGTAGTAGTAGTAGTAGTAGTAGTAGTATAAGTGTCTATAATGACTGGTATTAATGACAATGAGTATAATGAATCTGATGATGATGATGATGATGATGATGATGATGATGATGATGATGATGATGACGATGATGGTAATGAAGACGATTGATTGTGATGATGATATTAACGATGTAAACACAAATGCAACAATAACAATAGCAACAACAACTACTGCTACTACCACTACTATTACTACTACTACTACTACTACCACTACTACTACACCACTAAACATTTTGATGGTCGCCTCCTTTTAGACCTTTCCTTTTCTCTCTCCTTCCTTTCCTCCTTATCTCCTTTCCTCCTTATCTCCTTCCCTCCTTCCCTCCCTCCCTCCACACACTGAACTTGTCTGGTTGGGATAAGGGCCTTTGTGTCTACTGGAGGAAGAGGAAGAGGAGGAGGAGGAGGAGAAGGAGGAGGAGGAGGAGGAGGTGGAAGAGGACGAAGAGGAAGGAAGGAAGGAATGAGAAAAGGGAGGAGTACTCTACTTATTAGAAAAGAGGGTGGTGGAGTTTGCGAAAGAGGAGGAGGAGGAGGAGGAGGAGGAGGAGGAGGAGTAGGTGGAGGAAGTTAGTAGGGGAGAAACAAGAGGAGATGGGAAGGATATCTTATTATAGGAGGAGGCTGACAAAGAGGAGGGAGAGAAGGAAGAGGAGGAGGAAGAAGAGGAAAAAATCAAAGAAAAAAAAAGGAAAAGATAAAAAAAAAGTATCGACAAGTGACAAAAAAGAAACAAAAATTCTTCTAGGCCTTTTTCGTCTTTTTCTTTTACAATCATTCATGAGGAAAGATTCTATGTTGTACTTCAAAGGTTCGTTTCCTTTCATTCACTTAAATTGTTTTTCTTATCGATCAGTGAAATAAACTAATCCACAAGGCAAACGGCGAAGAATGGAACAACTTTTCCAGTAAAGAACATCAGAGAGAGAGAGAGAGAGAGAGAGAGAGAGAGAGAGAGAGTGAGTAGTGAGTGAGTGAGGTGTGAGAGTCAATTTTAGATTTTGATAGAAGAACTCTTGATGATGATTATGACGATGATGATGATGACGATGATGATGATGATGATGATGATGTAGGAAGAAAAATAATAAGGATATAGAAAAGTAAGAATGATGAAAAGAAGAAAGAACTGAAGGACAAAACAGAGAAAAAATCAATTAATATAAAGGAAGCCACACACACACAGAGAGAGAGAGAGAGAGAGAGAGAGAGAGAGAGAGAGAGAGAGAGAGACTAAGTTTGTCCATATATCATACCTGTGCCTCTACTCAACCTTTAATTATCTACAGGTAAGACTTCTGAACCCTTCTCATTCCAGTCCAAACTTTGTAATTAAGCCGCTAGTTGTTACCCTATTGTTGTCTCCAGCTGATAATGAAAGGAAGAGTCACTTAACTACCTGTCCTTATCTGGCTATCTATCTATGCCCATGTCTAGCTACTGTATGCAATCATCTGTGTGTCTTTTCTGTGTTTACTTATCTTCAACTCTTTGTTAACCTATACACTACTATCTGTTTCTATCTGTTTATCTATGAGTCTGTCTATCTATCCATCTAGGTATGTAAGTATATATATATATTTTTGTGCTTATCTATCTATCTAGCTATCTATCTCTATCTATCTATCTATTTATCTATCTATCTATCTATCTATCTGTCTGTCTGTTTATCTATCTATCTATCTCTATATCTATCTATCTAACTATCTATCAAGCTATCCATCTATCTATTAATTTCTATCGATTTTAAATTCTCTATCTACCAGTCACTGATCTCTCTCTCATAATTATCTGTGCATTCCTATTTCTAAAAATATACCTAATCTGCATTTATGTGTGTATGCAATTTGACGCGTAAATCTTGATAATTACTGACTTTCATGCATAGTTTTCGTATAAATGCGGTGTGTGAAGTAATGATATTAGGATGGATGGTGCTTCTTGATCGCAATGTACAGTCCGTTCTGTATAATTTCACCAGGGGAATAATTTATCTTTCCATCTATTAACGTATAAATAAATCTTTCTGTTCATCTGTCTGGCAATCGATCTATCAATTTGTCCGTCTGTCTATCTTTTTTGTCTGTCTGTCTGTCTGTCTGTCTTTTTGCTTATCTGTGCATCATATATATCTATCCTATTGGAAAAGAGAAAAGGAAATGTTTATCAGTCTATCTCAGGTTAACTCTCCGTAACCTGTGCCGGGAGGAAAGGCTAATATCCACTACAATAAAACAGAGAGAAAGAACTTCAAAGAGAATACGTAAGCTACTCTCTCTCTCTCTCTCTCTCTCTCTCTCTCTCTCTCTCTCTCTCTCTCTCTCTCTCTCTCTCCACCTTAGGCAGTGTTGTGCTGACGTGCTGGAAGATAACAATTAAAAGTTACAGAGGGAACATTGTAAAGTTATTAAAGAGGAAGAGAAGATTGAGTTACGTTATTGTGTGTGTGTGTGTGTGTGTGTGTGTGTGTGTGTGTGTGTGTGTGTGTGTGTGTGTGTGTGTGTGTACCATCAGCCTCCTCTCCACGTGTCATCCACTCAGCCATAATGGACACTCGGCCAGGTCAGGTTCTCTGTTATATTAAGTGGTACTCATAATATTGTTTCCCGTGAATGCTCTTGTTTCCAGTACATTTTTGTTGTTCATTTTTTCTTTATTCACTTTTTTTTTTTTTGTCAATTCTCCTTTTTGTTTTTTGTTATTTTTTTGTACTCATTGTTTTTTTTTTTGCTATTTTGTTATTTGTGATTTAATTTTTGCTGTTTTTGTTCTTTTTTCCCGTTTAGTTATGCTGATTTCCTTGTTTTTATGTGCCTTTTACATTTTTCTTTTTCTTTATCATTTTTTGTAGTATTGTTGATTTTCCTGGGGTTATTCTTTTCGTTCCTTTCGATATTCCTGGGATTTTGAAGACATTTGCCAGTGGGGAAAACTACAAGCATAGTCGGAAAATCATTACATCAGTGAATGAAAATAACAAAGAATAATTTCACGTTGAGAAAACAAACCGAAGACGGAGAGAAAGAGGTGAAAGAAATGAAAAACCTACGTAGTTTTATACACATTTCAATCATCTCTTCTGTGTTCCAGTACTCACATAATTTCATCCATCTAGAAAAAAAAAAATGAACGAAGGATGAAAAACTAAAATGTATGAAAAAGTTACTCTAAAAGATTTCCCTCAATTTTACTTTACTTTTTATGTAGGGAAGGTTGTGTCTAAGACCTACAAAAAAAAAGGTAAAGGAAAAACACCCCCTGAGGCTCCAATCTCTACCAGAAAAATCGGTAATCCTGAATTGAGAAATGTCTTGTGTCCATCACCACCTGTCAGTTCCTCTATTCTAAAATGCACATCTCATCTTTATGTTTAGAGTATCTAGTTTCCTTCATCTCTTCCTTGTTCTAGTATTCATATCTCATTTTAGTCTTTTTCCTCTCTCTCTATTTCCTTTTGCTTCATTCATCCTGTTTAGGCGCCAATTCTAAAGAAATGCATAATATGAAATGGGGGAAAAAGGTGTCATAGTGTCCTCATCACCTGTCTCTTCTGCTTTTTCACATGTATTAATCTTTTTATTTTGCTTTTTTTTTTTTTCCTTTCCCCATCCTGTGTCAGAACAGCAGCAGCAGCAGCACACCGCGGCTATCCATCATGGTGTGGCGCGCGGGGAAAAAACTAGAAAAAACACCACATTTAATATTTTCGCCTTCCTTTGTTCCTCCTCTCCCTTCCACAGAATAAAATATTACACACTTTATCCAGTAATCTAGCTCTGACTTTTCATGTGTGTGTGTGTGTGTGTGTGTGTGTGTGTGTGTGTGTGTGTGTGTGTGTGTGTAAGTATCCAAGTATGTATGTATGTATGCATCAATGGTTCATCTTACTAAAGCGAACTGAATAACTACGTATGACATATGAACACCAGATGAAAATTTATGACACACAAGTGTTATATATCAATACAGATAGGTATATATATATATATATATATATATATATATATATATATATATATATATATATATATATATATATATATATATATATATATATCCTCTTCTTTTCCTCCTCCTCTCCTCCTCCTCCTCCTCCTCCTCCTCCTCCTCCTCCTCCTCCTCATCATCATCATCATCATCATCATCATCCTCTTCCTCCTCCTCTTCATCATCATCATCATCAACAACCTACTTCATCATAACGCGTCTCTTACTTTAAACAAGATATCCCAATCTATCACAGCTTCTAGATCAAACACATATACAATTCTTCTTGAGCTCCTTTGTGTCGCTTCCAGCAGTATTGCCGGATCAAACCTTATACCTTCAGCAATACGTGTACAGAAATCCCTGTCAATACTCTTTACTTTGATATCTTGTGTACCTTTCATCTAGACTCCTCTTTCCTCACAACACCTCGCCCTTTCTCTTCTTTTCTTTCTACTCTTCCTTTTGTACCTTTACTGAATTAGATTTTAATTTTCTTACTTTTACTATTATCTCTATTTTCTCTTAGGCCTTCATTGAATTTACTGTTACTTTCCTATTTTACATATTCAAACCTTTACTGAATCTCCTCATCATTTCTCTTTCTATTCTCTTTTGTATCTTCACTGAATAAGCTTTTACTTTTACTATTATCTCTATTTTCTCTTAAACCTTCACTGAATTTACTATTACTTTCCCATTTTACATATTGATACCTTCACTGAATCTGCTCATCAATTTATTTCCTTCTGTTCTCTCTTATCTTCACTAAATAAACTCTAATATTCTCTTTTCTCAGTGCCAAAACACTAAGAAACACCTGTAATTATTTCCAACACTGATTTCTCCTGTAATTTTCTTCTATACTCTACTTTTATTTCCTCACTATAACCTCTCCCTGTACTCTTCCTTCTCTTCTCTTCCTTGTATTAACTCGTACTCTCATAACTTCCAAATGCCAAACACTAAGGAAAAGTTGAGAGTTGCTTTTATTACCCACTAGAGGGCAGGCGAGGTAAGTCTTTCTCAACTCTATTACGTAATACATCCTTATTATCTCTCACATTTGTTCTCCTCCCCCCCCCCTGTCTCCTCCTCCTGTAGTTTCTCTCGTTTTCTGATACGAAGAATTGTGAAAAACAGCGACCTCTGCTGAATGTTATGGAATGGTATTAGATTCGCCTCTTTGTTGTTATTGGTTGCCTTTTTGTTATCCTTGGTGAGTGGCCGTGTAGCGCGTGGTAATGCACCCTAAGTGGCGTGTTTGGCGCTATAAAAACAGGAGAAAATTGCTTGAGAGAGAGAGAGAGAGAGAGAGAGAGAGAGAGAGAGAGAGAGTTTAACGAAGATAAATGAGAAAAAAAAAGACAAGTGTAATTACGTCCAAAAGAGAGAGAGAGAGAGAGAGAGAGAGAGAGAGAGAGAGAGAGAGAGAGAGAGAGAGAGATAACACTTTTCTCCTGGACTAATACTTGTCTTCCTGTTTTTCTCCTCTTCAATGTCCTCCTCCTCTTCTTCCAGTTCTTCTTTCTCCTCCTCCTCCACCACCTCCTCCTACTGAAAAATCTTCCTACTTAATACATTCCTTCCTTCCTTCCTTCCGCTCTTCTTTATTTCCTCCTTTCCTCCGTCCATTTTTCCTCCAAACGT
>NC_059275.1:14127033-14139533 GCF_017591435.1 Portunus trituberculatus
AGTAATGAGGAATTGAGAAAGGGCGTCAATTTTAAGATGGATATACAAACAAAAATATTGACGAGCTGATCATTATAAAGAAAAGAATAATTAAAACTCAAAAGAAATATAAAGAAATAAAAATAGTAAAACAAAAGTGAAAAAATCAAATTCAAAGAAATCAATACCAAATAAATCACGTTTAATGAAATCAAAGCATTACCAGCAGTGAAAGTAAATTCATTGTAACTAAAAGCAAAATATGAGAGAAAAAAAGAAAAGTGAAAAATCATGAAAGGAAATACAAATAATACGAAAAACAAAACAGCAAAATAGAAAAGAGACAATAACAACCTTGAAAAAGAAAATCAAAATCAAAATAAGAAAAGGAGACTTCTTGAACTAAAAAAAAAAAGAGAGTGAGAAAAAATAATAAATTTGCAGACTATCTTATCGGGAAGGGCAACACTGCAAAGGATACCTGCACAAGATCCTTTAATTATCAGAGACTCAAAGAAGGATCTAAAAGCGAAGTCCTTTAATTGGCCAGAAAACATTTTATCGGGGCAAGATGAACGGCGGGAATCACGAGACCTGAGCACAAAGAACATCACTGCGGCATCCATTAGCCCTGATGCTGCGGGTCTCTTAGGGTGAGTAAATGACCTAGTGATGGCGGTGACGGTGGTGGCGATGGTGGTGGAAGACTCAGTAAGGAGCGACAATAGTCCAAACCTTTCAGTTCCTGTGGTTTTATTTTCATTCAGTAAAAGCTTATCCGCTGAGCCCTGTGAGAGGCGTCACGGCAGGGCTCGACCATGTGCTTGTTCATCAGCACACTGAAGACTGTTAACCCCTTCAGTACCATGACACATTTTCATATATATTCCGCTTACTATTTGATGATTTTATACAGCTTCAGAAAATTATGTGGGGATTAATATAGTGAAGACTCTGGCCATTAATCTTCTGATCTCCGTAGACCCTTCCTAATGTCAATAAAATCGTCTGATCACATAAAAAAATTAATGATAAAAATGCGCTCCAGTACTGAAGGAGTCAAGAGTCATGCTAATTGTTTTACAAGAACATAAAAACATGAGAAATAAGGGAAGCAGCAAGAGGTCATCAGGTCTACACGTGGCAGTTTCTGTATGAACGTAACTTCCTCTTTCCACTTATCATCTCCGTTCTGATAATCGACAATTTCTTGAGCGTGCTTCATCGCATAGCCAAAGCCGTTCGTTCGTTTGCATTTTCGTTGACGG
The DNA here is from genome assembly GCF_017591435.1 of Portunus trituberculatus. Lineage (NCBI taxonomy): Eukaryota > Metazoa > Arthropoda > Malacostraca > Decapoda > Portunidae > Portunus > Portunus trituberculatus. The sequence continues at coordinate 14,128,281 of NC_059275.1, forward strand.
TAAACAAACATCTCTCCAGGCTCTCTCTCTCTCTCTCTCTCTCTCTCTCTCTCTCTCTCTCTCTCTCTCTCTCTCTCATAGCAACCGATAATGCTAATCAAAAATAAATAAAACGCCTAAAAATATGGAAGCACTTTCCACTAAATTTTCCTAAACGTTCGTTCGCTGGACACAAACTCCAAAATAAATAATGCATGGCGGAAAACAAAAAAAATTATGCATGAAAACATTTATGGATTGATTCCCAAATGTATAGGAAATGAAGGGCGGCTGGGGAGGAAAAATATCGGGACAGACACAGTTTAGTTGGAATATTGTTGAATATTTATTGAACTGATAAAACACGAAGCAGATCAATAGACGGATTAATGAATAGACAGTTGAGTAAATGTGTAAACTAGACAGATGGATAGCTTAGTAAGTAGACAGAACAATAGATATTCAAATAGATATACTAGTAAATAGATAGATATATAGATAGATAGATAAATAAATGGGCAGATAAGCAGATAGGTAAATAAATGAATAAATAAACAGACAGACAAACAGATAGACAGTTAGACAAGTAGACAGGTAGGTATCTAATAAAATAAATAGACATATATGTACATAGATTCATGGGTAGGTAGACAAATATAAAGACAAACAGACGAACAGACAAATAGACAGACAGACACACAGACAGATAGACACACACAGACAGACAGACAGACAGACAAACAGGCAAGCATATAGACAGATAAATAAATAAATAAAATAAATAAACTTTCATTTGTAGATCAAGTAATTGATAAATAAATGACGATGAAAATGGAGTAAGTAACAAGGGAAAGGAATAACAAATGAAAATCAAATAGAAACATTAAATGAAGGGGAAGAAAAGAGAAAGGAAATTGTGATGATAAACAAACATAGATAAACATGAAAACAGAGAGAGAAGAAAAAGATCAGGGCAGCTCTAGAGTTGGCAATAATTGTTAGTGAATATCATTGTGTTTTGTTTTGCTTTTTGTTATGTTTGTGTTCTGTGTTTGTTCTACACCTGCTGTGCTAATTACCAGAATTATGATATTGTTTCAGAAAAGATTCATGCAAGGAGTAAGTCAACTTTCTTCTTTTCTATCATGGACTTCTTTCTCTTCCTTTCTTTTCTTCTTTGTTTTCTGCTTCTTGTAACAGTTAAGCTATTTTCGAGATTTATGTCTTTTATTCTGAAGAGAGTCATGTATAACTAAATTAACTTTTTGGTTGTTTTTTTTTATTTTATTTTATTTCGTGTTTTGAAGTAAGAAAAATGCATTATGTGAAAACTTAATCGACTTCTTTCTCTTCTTTTTTTATTTAGAATTCCTAATATATTAAAACGTGCACGCTCCAACACATACATACACACACACACACACACACACACACACACACACACACACACACACACACACACTTTGATAATATCCTTACTTGCAATCGATAAAGGAAATATTATTGGAACTCGATCCTCTCCATAAAGACTAAAAGGAAAGAAAAAGATAAAAGCAAGATACATAAAAGAAACGCCAGTGAAGTGTCAAAAATATCTCCTTTATTTTTTTTCCTTTCTTCACGTTATTTTTCTCTCCTCCTTCGGCGCGTGCGAAATAACTTGACCTTTTTGCACAGCTTCTCCTGACCTCATCTGACCTCGTGTAATTACGTGCCCTTGTATTACCTAACGTGACCTGAGATGATGTAAGTGACCTCGTCTGACTTATCTAATGACTTTTTCTATATTGATTTACTTTTTTTTATACAATATTGGCTTTTCACGGGAATTTATGGGCTAAAGGGGGTACTAATTGGGGTACATCTTATCTCAAAGCCCACCCGCTAGGAGGCCGTTGCCCCGAGTGAGGAAGCCCAACCTACACTCGGACCGTGGACAGGATTCGAACCCCTGCGCTTGAAGACCCCTCGGACCCCAAAGCACGCATGGTTCCACTGTACCACGACGTTGCTGTGATGTGACCTTAGTGATCATCTTTATTGTTGTTGTTGTTGTAATCGTTGTTGTTGTGGTGGTGGTGGTGGTATTTGTGGTGGTGGTGGTAGTACTGGTTGTGTTATTATTTATTATTCATCTTCATTTATTATCCAAAATATATAAAAATCTGAACTTTATCTGCTAATTAACCCACTCTTGGAAGTACATTCTTAGTTTTGAAGCGATAATAAACACCCATCACAAATATTAATTATTTTTTCTCTGGACTTGTATATTTTGGACACGTTTCTTTCCTTTCTTTCCTTTCCATTTCTTTCCCCATATCTTCTGTCATCACTTTTCCTTATATCCTCCTTTTTCACCTTTTATTTTACCTTCACATATTTTCCTTTTCGCTCCTTTCTATCCATTTCCTCAGCCTTCTCTTCCATTTCTGTTACTTCATTTTCATTTCCCTTGTATTCTCCCTTTTCATCCTTCCTTTATCCTCACATATCTTCATTTTCTCTCCTTTGTATCCATTTCCTCCGTTTTCTCTTCACTTTTATCACTTAACCTCTATTCCTCCAACTTAAATTTCTTCCTCCATTTTCATTTCATTTTTATCTTCCTTTTCACCTCTTCCTTTATCCTCACATATCTTTATTTACATTTCTTTCTCTTTCTCTTCCACTTCTATCACTTAACCTCAATTCCTCCAACTTCCCTTTTCTTCCCTTTTTTTTTTTTTTTCCTTTCATCCTCCATTTTCGCTCGTTCCTTTACCAACACATTTATTTGTCTTCCTTTTCTCTCCTTTCCATCCATTTCCTCCTCTTTCTCTTCCACTTCTATCACTTAAAATCAACTTCTTCTACTTCCCTTCATTTCACTTCACATCCCGGCAATTTTTTCTCTTGCTATGACGTGAAATCAAATCACCAAGCCACCATATAATAAGCCCATTAGTATGTCACCATCAGTCAATAAATCAATCAGCTGTACTCACCATCAGGATTCACAGACTCGAGGCGCGCGGCGGAGGTGAAGCAGAAGTGAAGAAGGACGTTGACGAGGAAGAGGTAGAGATGGAGGAGGAGGGGCGAGGGTGTTGGTCCCGCCTGCCTCCTCCTCCCCACCCTGTCTGCGACCATAGCGAGGAACGTGGAATCTGGTGGAGAAACAAGAGGATATTTGAAGTTACATTCAGAACGCTTTGCTCTCTCATCACGACTATTTTCAATGGCCACAGAAGTGATTAGCCGGGTTTTTAAGAGTGTTTCTCCAGTTAATAATGTAGAAATCTCTTCATTCTGTCGTAAAACCTCATGTAAGTTTAAACAGAGCCTTCTGTAATAGTGAAGATAAAGGACAAAATTGTTTCGATATGCGAGATTTAGTGCAAAAATTCTGATGCGGGTGTGTGTGTGTGTGTGTGTGTGTGTGTGTGTGTGTGTGTGTGTGTGTGTGTGTGTGTGTGTGTGTGTGTGTGTGTGTGTGTGTGTGTGTGTGTGTGTGTGTGTAAAATGGTCTGATTGACTGGTTTGCTAGCTGTCTGACTGAGTGGTTGATTGAGCGATTGACTGACTGGCTGACTTATTGGCTGACTGAATAGCTGTTTGAATGTGTAAGTGAGTGAGTGAGTGAGTGTCTGACTGAGTGATTAATGATTAATGCTCACTGATTCACTAACTTATTTCGAAGTGAAATTAACGGATGGCTGACTACCAGGATAAGCAACTGACTAAAACAAGATAAAAGCAACTGGCTGAAAGGACGAGTCACTGACTGACTAAAGTACTAGCTAACTAACTGGCTGGTTGGCTGATGGAGAATGTAAAATGTAAATGATAAAAGGTGAAAAGAAAAGATTACAAAAATGGAAGTGATTCATGTTTTTAATAACAATTATAATGATAAAAGGGTAGAATTATATGATAAAACTTTAAAAAAAAATTTAGTTAATGGACAGGAGTTGAAAATATTTTGCTCTAAAAACTGCATTAACGTTTTCACTCGCAAAGGCTCATTTTTTTGGGAACCATGTCCATTTACCTCCTTTTCACACACACACGCACACATACACACACACACACACACACACACACACACACACACACACACACACACACACACACACACACACACACACACACACACACACACACACACACACACACACACACACACACACACACACCTAGCAGTAAATAGGTACGGGATGTAACTCGAGGGGTTGTGGCCTCGCTTTCCTGGTGTGTGGAGTGTGTTGTGGTCTCAGTCCTACCCGAAGATCGGTCTATGAGCTCTGAGCTCGCTCCGTAATGGGGAAGACTGGCTGGGTGACCAGCAGGCGACCGAGGAGGAAGTGAATCACACACACACATACTCTCTCTCACACACACACACACACACACACACACACACACACACACACACACACACACACACACACACACACACACACACACACACACACACACACACACACACACACACACACACACACACACACACACACACACAGTGGTAGAGCGCAGCCAGAGGACCGGGTTCGATTCCCCGGCCGGGTGGAGATATTTGGGTGTGTCTCTCACGTGTAGCCCCTGTTCACCTAAGGTACGGATGTAAATGAGTTGTGACCTTGTTGTGGGATCCGAAGATCGGAAATAATGAGACGTTCCACGCGTCAGAGAGGCAGATCAAACAATGAAACACAATGGACGTCCACGCGTCCCACCATTATCGCCTTGATACTTTGCCATTTGTCTAGTGGTTTAAAGTTACCTGCATGTCATCATCACACCCAGGTTCTAGGTGGTTGCACCAAAGATGCGCTTGGGTGGTGATATGGCCCCTAATATGGGTACCACTAATGCGTGGAAGCTTAACAGCGCTTCCAATACTCTTCAAGTTACCTACAGGCTCTATAGACCGGAACATAAAACACACACACACACACACACACACACACACACACACACACACACACACACACACACAAACATGGACAACAACCAATATTCACTTTACTCACAAAATCTTCTTATAAACTTTATACATTGTCACATTAATTATATTTGTCAGGTTAATTGAATCTCTTGTTAGTTCATAATATATTAATGTTATTTTAGACCCAACGACAGACACACACACACACACACACACACACACACACACACACACACACACACACACACACACACACACACAAAACACAGGTGGAGAAGAACTAAAACAGAAAAAAAGAAAAAATCCTCTAAAAAGGGGAAATGATTGTCTTTCAGAGCTTTGAAAGGAAAAAGGTTCTTTAATTTCCTCCTGGTGGCGAAGGTGGACCAAGGAGATAACAAGGGAAAAAGGAAAACACCGGGAAAGGAAAGAATGAAATGGGGGAAAAATATAAGGGAGACCTAGAGAGAAACACAAGTCAGGAAAGAAAGAGAGATCAAAAAGGATTAAAAGGGAAAGAACCAGTGAAAAGGGAAAAAACATGAAGAAATACTGACTAAAAGGTATTAGAGTTGAGAGCTGCTAGACTAACACATACATACATACACACATACCTACACCTTTTTTTCATGCATACATCTCATCTACATACATTTTATCTACATACATACATACATACATATTTACGTACATACATACATATATGGATTGCTAGAGAGAGAGAGAGAGAGAGAGAGAGAGAGAGAGAGAGAGAAGCCTGACAGACAGACTGATTGATAGAGAGGAGGACTGAGAATAAAAGGAAACAACATAAAATGAAAAGCAATGAAAATATTTTTATTATGAAAGAGAAGCAAACAACAACAACAACAACAACAACAACAACAACAAGTATATATATATAAGAAAGAGCAAAACGATGAATAACAAAGCAAAGAAATAATAATAAAGAAACAGGAGAAGGAAAAAAGGTGAGAAACAAGGAGACACCAAGCAAAGGACGTGGAAAGTAAAAATACCCTCAAAGCAGAAAATGAAAGACAAAACTCCAAAGATTAAAACGAAAACCTGAAAATTAATCTGCAGTGAACAAGCGAAGGAGAAAGACAAGATGACAGCACAAACACAATTATGTCACTCCGGTAACTACAGAAAAAAAAAAAAAACGAAACATGAGAAACGCAAAACCACAAAATAAAAGAGAAAATTATGAAGAACTCTCAACACAGAAAGACAGACAGATGAAGAGAGAGAGAGAGAGAGAGAGAGAGAGAGTGTGTGTGTGTGTGTGTGTGTGTGTGTGTGTGTGTGTGTGTGTGTGTGTGTGTGTGTGTGTGTGTGTGTGTGTTTTACTTTCACATTCATCTAACTCCTCCTCCTCCTTTTCTTCTTTTTTCTCATCTCTTCATTTCTTACTATAAAAACATCGAACTGCAAAAAGGAAGAAAACATTAAATACAATCTTTCTCCAATAAAGTAACAAATGTGGAGAGGAAAAATGAGAAACACGTCTTAAAAATCATTGAAATCCTGTCATTTTCTCTTCCTGCATGAGTTTCCTTTGTCAGCGGTAAGAAGTGGCGTCTCTTCCCGCGTCATTACCTGCCAATACGCTAATTAAGTTACCTGTAATGAGCCCCAAAGGTTGAATTAATTAGCAAGACGTAGAGAAGTTCCGTTTTCTTCTTCATCATACTCATATTTACTTTTCACAACTATTTTCTACCGTTATTGCTTGTGGTTAAACTAATACTTTTACATACATACATACACACATACCTATACCTTTTTTACATGCATACATTTCATCTACATACAACATACATTTCATCTACATACATATATACATACATATTTACGTACATACATACTGGTAACGATACATAAGCTCATCTTTCTTTTTATTCTGATACATTCATCATTATTATTCGTCTCTCTTTCTCTCTCTCTCTCTCTCTTTCTCTCTCTCTCTCTCTCTCTCTCTCTCTCTCTCTCTCTCTCTCTCTCTCTCTCTCTCTCTCTGGTGAACTCTGGAATTTCTTGCCTTTTCTGTATCACTCTATTCCTATGACAACTGTTTCAAGAGGAAGGCTTCGAGACATTTATTCTGTGTTTAGAAAGACTTGCACCTCAGTAAGTTTTCTTTTTCCTTTTTTCTTGTTTCCCGGGACCATAGCCTGTCTTATCTAAAAAACAAGTAGTTGTAGGTTTTTCTTACTTCTTTTTTTTACTTTCTTGGCCATTATATTCTTACTCGAGTTGCCCCATTATCATGAGGAATGTTTAAAAGACTTATTTTCCAAAAGAAGCAATTTGATCAGTGCGTGTGATATTTTGCCTCAGCGTAGTGGTGGAGAAGGAAGCGCCTGAGGGAACGAATCGGCTCAAAGAAAGAAGCAGCTGTTAGAAAGATAAAGACAGTAAATCAAGTCCAAAGAAGGAGGGACATTCCGTATGCTTTTTATTGGAGGAAGTACTCGTTAAGGCAAGATAGGCGGCGAAGACAAGACAGCGAGGAGGCAAATGAAAGCAAGGTCAGGTGGAGAAGGCACAAAGAAGAGATTGACGCGCGGTAACTCAAGCTGCAGGCGTCTTCTTGCCATCAGGAGATATCTGTTTACGAGGAAGTGACAGGAGGGAGCGTGTGTGGGGTAGCAGGACGAGGCGGAGTGAAGAGCGGCGGAGGACTGACAGCCTGCATTAATGTCATGAGGATGAGTCGTGTGAGGGGAAGAGAAAAGCTTTGATATTGAGAAAGGGAAGGCAGAGGTAAGAAATATATGAAGGAAAGTAAAAGAAGAGAAGGTGGTGGAGGAATGCTCAGATATATGTGAACAGAAAATAGAAATAAAAGATACAACAGTTATCTGGAAGGAAAAAAATAGTCATTCTAAAGAGAGAAGAAAATGGTTCACAAGCCGTGGTGCATGACTGGAATGTTAGAGTGTCGTGTCAATAGGAAACTCTAAAAGGAGATAAGATAAATTTATGGGTAAAGACAGATATGTATGGGTTTTTTTACAGGGACTGCCACGTCAAGATCTTATGACTTCTTGTTGTTTCTCTTATATTTTGTTCTCGTGTAGCAATAGTTATTCAAGTATTCACACTACCACTCACTCTCCCCTTCTCCTCTTCCACGTTAACTTTTCCCTGCAACACTTTACAACACTGAAATAACTGCAAGGAAGGTTTACAAGCACGTGCAGGCATGAAAGAAGGTTTAAAAGAATGTATCTTTTAGTGTATAGCCTGCAGTGTGTAGAGATGGCTGAACAACACACAAGAATTAACCCAGAGTGCTTTGAGTAAGAATCCATGCTTAAAATATCAAATTGATAAACACTAAAACATTAAACATACGCTTTAATTTAATGAAAACGAAAAAAAAGTAGATTAATATTAATATGCAAAAATGCCATTAAAACTTTTAAAAATTAATTACCAGTGATGAAAAATAGATTAATATGCATAATAAAGTGAAAAATATACACAGCAATGATCATCTAACAGGAATAGTCGTAATTTAGCTTTGAAAATCACACATAATGGAAAAAATATACAAACCACAAAAAAAGACGAAAAAAAATCAATATCTACAGACTTTTTGCTTGATTAATTAATTCACGCTCCGCTGACCTTCCAGGTAATGATAGAGAGTTCAATGGAGTGTTAATCTTTGAGTGCATTTATTGGCATGAGAGAGAGAGAGAGAGAGAGAGAGAGAGAGAGAGAGAGAGAGAGAGAGAGAGAGAGAGAGAGAGAGAGAGAGAGAGAATGTGTGTGTGTGTGTGTGTGTGTGAATAGGTTGTGTTTGTTTGTGTGTAAACACAGAAGAGACTAAATGCATTAATAACTAGAAAAACAAAACAAGAAAAACTAGTTGATGGAAAAACATATATATTAGAAGATGAACAAAATAAAAAAATATATGAAGTAATCATTCACATATGATGAATGAAGGTAAAGTTAGTATTGTTAGAGTAGACTCTCTGGTAAACTCTGGAACTCTTTGCCTGCTTCTGTATTTCCATCTTCATACAACTTGACTTCTTTTAAGAGGGAGGTTTCAAGACATTTGTCCCTTACTTTTGGATAACTCTTAATAACTCTAAAGAAACTGGCAATCCTGTGGGCCTTTTATTTTCATTTTTTGTTGCCCTTGGCCAATCTTTTCTCTTCCGTAAAAAGTGTGTGTGTGTGTGTGTGTGTGTGTGTGTGTGTGTGTGTGTGTGTGTGTGTGTGTGTGTGTGTGTGTGTGTGTGTGTGTGTGTGTGTGTGTGTGTGTGTGTGTGTGTGTGTGTGTGTAATTCACCTCGGTCGCTTGCTGGTCACCCAGCCAGTCTTCCCAATTACGGAGCGAGCTCAGAGCTCATAGACCGATCTTCGGGTAGGACTGAGACCACAACACACTCCACACACCGGGAAAGCGAGGCCACAACCCCTCGAGTTACATCCCGTACCTATTTACTGCTAGGTGAACAGGAGCTACACATTAAGAGGCTTGCCCATTTGCCTCGCCGCTTACCGGGACTCGAACCCGGCCCTCTCGATTGTGAGTCGAGCGTGCTAACCACTACCACTACACTACGCGCTGTGTGTGTGTGTGTGTGTGTGTGTGTGTGTGTGTGTGTGTGTGTGTGTGTGTGTGTGTGTGTGTGTCAGAGAAATGGAACCAATATAGCTTTCTCCCTTACCACCACCACCACCACCACCACCGCCAACAACAACACAAAACTAAGGGCACCTCAACACTTTCATTAGAGGGACCTGAGAACTTTTAACAGGTCACGGAGTTTTCATTAGGGAGGAACGGTTCCATAGTTTTCCACATATAATCAATACTAGTGGACTATGATAGTAATAAAAGTGGTGGTGATGGTGGTGGTGGTAGTGGTGATGGTGGTGGTGATGGTTGGTGAGGCACTGAGACCATACATTATACACTAGTCTCCCAATTTACGGTGTTTATATCATTGAAAAAAGTCTTAACATTGTTCTGAAGATTGTGACACGTTTCCCTCGTACTGCCTTTTAAATAGATAGATAGGAAGGAAAGAAGGATGAACGAAGACAAGAGACAATTTAATCAGCCTTAGATTAGACAGAGACGAGACAGAACAACATAAATATAAGAATAAGTGTCCTATAAAACAAATAAAATTACGGCTTTTTAAATACATAAACAGAAAAGAACAAAAGACTAAACGAAGAAATGAAACAGTTTACTTTGCCACAGATTAGACAGGGATGGGACACAACAATGTAAATATAAGAATAAGTTTCCAATAAAATAAAGTAAACTACGGCTTCTCTCTTCAGTACCTTGATTTTTTGGCATGATTAAACGATTTTATTTGCGTAAGGAAGGGTCTATGGAGGTCAAAAGATTAATGGCCAGAGTCTTTACTATTTTAATATCAACATGTGTTTCTAAAGCGGTATAAAATCGTCAAAATAGTAACCAGAATGAATATGAAAACGCGTCATGGTACTAAAGAGGTTAAATACATAGACAGGAAGGACAAAAGACTCAACGAAGATAGGAAACAGTTTTCTTAGGCACAGATTAGACAGAGACGAGACAAAACAACGTAAATATAAGAATAAATCTCCTATAGAATAAGATAAACTGGGAATGTACACACAGGAAATAGAAAACGAAGAGTGGGAAGGATCGTCTGCGTCCCTCAGTGGAAAAACAAACATTGATGGCAGTGTTAGTATGGTGTACGTGGTGTACTGATAGTGTATATAGTGACGGTAAGGTGAAAGGTGGAGCGACAGTTTGTATACATTAATTCTCGTAGTGGTCTATTATAAGAATGGAAGGGAGGTATATCAGTGTTGTGTGTGTGTGTGTGTGTGTGTGTGTGTGTGTGTGTGTGTGTGTGTGTGTGTGTGTGTGTGTGTGTGTATGTGTGTGTGTGTGGGGGCTGTATGATTTATTCTATGACTCTCTCTCTCTCTCTCTCTCTCTCTCTCTCTCTCTCTCTCTCTCTCTCTCTCTCTCTCTCTCTCTCTCTCTCTCTCTCTCTCTCTCTGGAGCGTTAAGGATGTTTACAACTCTGGACTGTCGTGTGTGTGTGTGTGTGTGTGTGTGTGTGTGTGTGTGTGTGTGTGTGTGTGTGTGTGTGTGTGTGTGTGTGTGCGTGCGTGCGTGCGTGCGTGCCTGAGGGACATGAATCTGTTTGGAGCTTTCTTCTGCCGCAGTAAGGAAATGAGAATGCTGCGCTTGCCAAACGCTTATATCCTCCTGTCAATCCACCTGCCTGTCATCCTTTCTACATACCTGTCTGTCTTTCTACTTACCTGTCCAACTGCCTGTTTTCTTTGTTTGCTGT